>NC_134702.1:45542394-45842394 GCF_043290135.1 Rhipicephalus microplus | reverse complement strand
AAAAACAAAATATCTTGTGGAAAGCCACATCAAGGCTGCACAAGTGTTGTCGAAGGAGTACTACGACAACTCGGTGAAGAAGCGCACCTTTGAAGTTGGTAGTCAGGTAATGCTACTGCGGCCGTCCAAAAAGAACAAGCTTGAGGTTCATTGGGAAGGGCCTGCCAAAGTAATATCGAAGCTTTCTGATACCAATTATGAAGTGAAATTAGGGAGGCGGCCGAACAAAATTTACCACAGTAACTTGATGAAATCACACGTTCAACGTCAAGCGGTCGTGAATCTGCTGTTGAATGCTTCAGAGGAAGAGGGAGCAGAAATTTTGAGTTCTAGGCATGTAATCGGAAAGGGATCGGAGGTAATTTTGGAGCAGTTGAACCCAGAGTCTAGGCTAAGTGAAGTCCAGAAGGAGAACCTGAGAAGGATTGTTTCCGAGTTTCAAGACGTGTTTTCGGACCGTCCCGGAAACACGGCGGGGATTGAACATGATATCGAGCTGACTTGTGTGGAGCCAATCCGTAGGAAACCGTATCGTTGTACCCCTGTGCAACGTTGCAAGTATGAGCCGCTCTTGGTACCGCATAGGTATCGTCGCCTAAAAGTGGCCGGTTACTGAGATGGAGCATGATGCTCCAACAGCACAACTTCGACGTTGCTACAAAAAAGGAAAGTTAAACGCTAATGCAGACGCATTGAGCCGTGCGTTTAGTTAGTACCTTCTCCGCCTTTCGGTTTCTCGCTGGCGATTCGGGGCAAAATTTTGTCCTCATCACGGCCTTAGCTGAGCGCTCTCGTCCAGAGTGATCTCAAGGAGCCAACTTTATGTTGTATTCTATTTCGTTACGTTGTCGTACGTGTAAAAATGTGAGTTCTCATTTTAAGAGTCTTGTGTCCCACATGTGCCTTTTGATGTAGAGGGAACGAAATTCCGCTAGACACGTAGCTAGGTATATGTTGTAATATACTCTGTCTGGTGTTCTGTCGAGTGACCGAGGGCACTTGCTTGTGTCGTGTGTTGTCTGTTGTCTGTTGTCGAACCGTTCTTGACAAGTTGCAGAACCATCGACAAGTGCTGAGACCGAAGATCGTCAGAAGAGACGAGCGAAGCTGGTCGAGTAAAGTGTGGGATTGGGCTAGTTGGTAATCCATATAGAACTTCTAGGCGCATAAAACTTCAGACAACTAACACAAGAGACGAAGACGAAGCTGGTCGACAAGTTGTGGCGACGAGCCAGTGGAGCTGGGATCCGTCCTCAAGAAATAGATGTGTTCCCGGAACAGAGTATGGAGCTGCATTCTCCCCATGGCCCTGGAGGCGAACCTGGAGGGACCTGGTGAACGAGCGCGCCTGACATCCTAGCCACGTGGAAGCAGCTCGTCTTTCCGGCGCTTTGTCTGGCGGCGGGGGTGCCGTTATGCCTGCGAGTCCACAGCGAACGTCCATGCCTCTGAAAGAGGCAATCTGTGTCAAGGCCAGCACGCGAGCCCGCCTGACGCGAACAACTCAACGGCGTAATCACGCGGCGGTGCCTTTCTGTCGCGCACGCACAGCGAGCCCGTCGAAGCAATCGGCGCCTTCCTGTCTGGCGAGTCTGACGCAATGCGTGGCGACGTCACTCGTCCTTGGGTGCAGCCACGTGCAGCGCAGCGGCTCCGGATACGATGAAAATGACACGGCCCAGCGGCGACCCCATTGAAGGATTCTGACCTCACGGCCAGCGGCACTTCATGTTAGACATTTGGTTACTCAAAGAATCCACCTGGTACATATAAAAAAAAAAAGCCCTGCGGCGCATCGCGAGGAGATCTATGTGTCAGAGAAGAGAGCTCAGCTCTTCGAGTCTCTAAGCTGTCGGCCCCAGTGCCGAATTTGTAACGCCTCTGTATATATGCTGTACATAAACCTTGTTTAACTCACCGTCGTCTCGTCCGCTCGTCTATCAGCTCTGCGCAGAAGCAGTCGCGAGCTGAGAATCCTACGCTACCAAACTGCTGGTGACCTTCCCGGCGGAGTTCGAAGCAGTGGCGCCTTCGGGAACGCGTCACCGTCTTTCGTACCAGTGGAGGTCAGCGGGGGGATTCATGGCGCCCTTCGTAACGTCGTCGGAGGCGCGATTCGCAAGAATATACGTTGTTAGTTCGTGGAATATTCCATTTACCAAAGGTTAGTTGTCTAGTAGAACGAGAAGGGGCGGAAAACTTCGACACATGAGAAGGGTGGTTGTAAATAATAACTGTGTGTACGCATCTGGCTAGTTTAAATTTTCATAGCTTGTCGAAGGGCAAAATAAGTAATATGGAAAACAAAGGTTTGCGGGGGTCGTTATACTTGGAATGAGTAATGATTCTTACAGCCTGTTTTTGAAGTCATCTAACCGGGTCCAGGTAAGTTGTGTACGTGCCGCCCCAAGACTCAATGCAATATGAGATATGACAATGAATGAAAGCACAATAAAGCATTCGTAGAGTAGTGGTATTAAAATATTGATGAGCCTGAGTAAATGCATGACATCTTGAGGCTAATTTGGAACACACATTTTGAATCTGCATCTGCCAATGTAAGTTGTTATCTTTAGTGACACCCAGATATTTAATTGTGGTTTCAGTTTCAGTTTCAGTTTATTATTTATTTCAAAAAAGTAGTACAGTAATATTAATATACAGACGAGGGTCCCAAAGTTAAAAACTGTAACGGGACCCTCGATGCATTATAACAATCAATAAATCAGATCATGTTAACAAGCAACGAGTGAATGGAAATCAATTATACAATATAGAGTGATAAGTAATTATTATAGGCTAAGTGACACATCAGGCAACAAAAAGCAAGGCAAATAAGGATAATAAGGATAAATAAGGTTACTTGCTCGATCACGAAATCGTCAATTTCGATGTGTATGTCATTAGCATTAATGAATCTTAACCGAGAGAAAAATTTGATGCATTTAGTCTTATCGGTATTTATAGATAGTTTATTATTCGATAACTAATGAGCGACCTTTTCCAGTTTCATATTGGACTTCGATTCAAGATCAGTTAGATTTTTACCTGTTACTATGACACAACTATCGTCAGCATACATCAGTATGTCAGAAGGCTGCTGTAATATCTGCGGGAGGTCATTAATATACAAGGAGAAGGGCAATGGTCCCAGCACCGAGCCCTGGGGAATACCAGTACTCAAGTGGCTCATAGAAGACATGAAATCTAAACACGTTGAGTTGCCGCCAGGGCCTCGTCAAATGTGAGGCCTACGGGACGGCATATGCGCTCTTATAGTAGAGTACCTGATACTCTAAATTGTCACCCACTTTTCCTAACCTCCTCCTAAGGTGATCGTGGGTACGACGTCGCCACCAAAATTCGTGAGTTATAAAACACTTTCAGCACTCTTTTTTTTAATACGGTCGGAAACTTTGTGCATGTTTTTCTAAAAGTTAGTACATCCATGGGGGGGAATGATGGAGAGTTCGTCCATCTAGTCAACACTCCAAGTACCACCATCTCGCAACTTTTCATCATATATTCCTCATATAGAAGCACCGCCATCCAGCGGGCATTCCAAGGACTGAACGAGAGGAGGCACACGCACACTTTCTTACGGCTTGCGCTCCGTGTCTACTTTCCACCGTTAACCACCTCGAGTTCATGGTATATACTAGTTCACTGTATTCATGGCGCTGCGGCCCAACGCTCGCTAAACCTTTCTAAAACCAAGGGGGGTATGCCCAGCGAGTATAACGTAGCAACCCTTTCTTGTCAGATAGTGCTGAATGTACGAGACAACGGCTGCTAATGGGGAATGAGGGACAGGAGAATTTGGCTTTTAATTAACGCGCACGCTGCGAATTTTTTATTGTTCAACAAGGCCCAGGAGAAATCTTCCACCGGCACCACCTTGCAGTTCAAAGCGTAAGACACGTTACGCACTACTACGAGGGACGAACGGGTGCTGCTTCAAGGAGTTTCGCCCCTAAATTGATATGTGGGGTTTAACGTCCCAAAACCACCATACGACTATGGGAGACGCCGTAGTGGAGGGCTCCGGAAATTTCGACCAACAAGGGTTCTTTAACGTGCGCCCGAATCCGAGCACACGGGCCTACAACATTTCCGCCTCCTCCGGAAATGCAGCCGCCGCAGCCGAGATTCGATCCCACGACCTGCGGGTCAGCAGCCAAGTACCTTAACGACTAGACCACCGCGGCGGGGCGTCCGAAAGGGTTTAATAATTGTAGTTAGTTCAAAAGAGACGTATTAACAGCGTTATACGAGATAACAATCAAAACACACACGCGTGCATTTACGTACGATGCAAACGCATTACTAGGTAACAGTCGGAACATAATGCAGTAATAACTGAGCTTTACGTGAGAAAAACCGCGATACGATAATGAGGTCCGCCGTATAGCAGTGAATGGGTTCCTGGAATGTCGACCATATGGCGTCCTTTAAGGTGCACTCACCTCGCACAGTGCACGGCCCTCTAGCATTTTACCTCCACCGAAATGCAGCCGCCGAGGCTGACATCGAACCCGCGACCTTCGGCTAGTAAGCAGTCGAGCACCTTATTCGCTACACAACCGCGGCGGACGACAGTTGGAACACTCGCACGCCTTTCTAAAGGAAAAAAATTACGGCATATTCACGGGGTGAATGATGATGAATGGGCGAAGCTCCGGAGGGATTCATCGGTAAACTGTGAATCTTCCGTGTAATTCGCCCAGTCGATCATCATGTAAAGACGTGAGAAACGCTGTGTGTGTATATACACAAATCAACTTTTATTTGTTCTTAGACGATGGATGGCTTGCGATGGCCCTTGCCTCGCGCGCTCGCACATCGGGATTCTGTCTGCGAGCGCGCACTGCTGCCGCCTTGCGCTCTCTCCGCTGTGCAGCCTTATCCATCCGGCGACTCCGAGCGCGCGCCAACAGCGAACGGATTTTATTACAACGCTCCCCCTAGCGTACGTCGCCGCACTAAATCGAACAATTGCCTTCAACCAATGACACGCGCCATATGTGACGTCATTCCTATTTTATAAGATCTCGCGTCTTTCATCAACTACAAGTACCGCTTTCTAGTTTATAACATCCTGCATCTTTTCATCATCAGCTACAAGTACCACCATCTAGTAAACACTACAAGAACTAAACAAGAGGTGGCTACATACAGGAGACGGTACCGCCATCTAGTGAACACTGCAAGAACTAAATTAGAGGTGACTACATACAGGGGACGGTACCGCCATCTAGTGAACACTGCAAGAACTAAACTAGAGGTGGCTACATGGATGGATGGATGTGGCTGTACCCTTTAGATCGGGCGGCGGCTAACGCCATCTAGCCGTAATACTTAATGAACTAACCATTACATTTATCTTTTTTTTCCTTTAAATAATGAAGTTGAGGATTCGTACTTCACAGTGAAGGGTTTAATTTTCACTCGTGCCTTGACTTTAGCCACCAATCAGATAACCTCCTTCTAGTTAAGTCTACCCGCCTAAAGTCTATTTTGCCCTCGCTGTCCCTAAATCCCAGTGCTTTGAAAAACTCTGCGCCATCATCCTGAACTATAAGGTGAAGCCCTTTACAGAACATTATAAAGTGTTCGGCAGTTTCTTCTTCCTCTCCACACGCACTGCATACTGTGTCGACCCCTTCGTATTTGGCCCGATATGTCTTGGTTCGCAGTACTCCCGTCCTGGCCTCAAACAGTAGAGAACTACCCTGAGTATTATCATAGATCATTTCCTTGGCAATTTCCTGCTTAAAAGTTCGATAGATCTCTAGTGCGGACTTCTTAATCATGCCCATTCTCCACATGTCAGTCTCCATTTCCTTCACTTTTTTCTTAACCGATAGTTCCTTTTGGTTTGGCCACCTGCTGTTTTCTAAGTATTTACCAGTCAACTTCCTGGTTCGCTTCCTCCATTTTGTATCGGCATTCTTCATGTACAAGTAGCTGAAAACATTCCTAGCCCAACGCTTTCCCCTTTTCCCTCAATCGCTTCTCAAATTTTATCTTGCTGCTAGCTTCCCTGCCCTCAAATGATGTCCATCCCATATCACCTTGTACTCCCTGATTTGGTGTATTCCCTGAGCTCCTAAAGCAAGCCTACCTATTCCACATTGCTTAATTTCTAATCTTGCTTGAACTTCTGATCTCATGCACAAGACCGCATTGCTGAACGTCAGCCCAGGAACCATGACCCCTTTCCATATTCCTCTCACAACATCATACCTATTGTAATTCCACAGTGCCCTATTTTTCATGACTGCTGCATTCCTGTTACCTTTAGTCGTCACGTATATTTCGTGTTCCCTCAGATACTCGGTCCCATTGCTTATCCATACGCCCAGATATTTGTATTTATCTGTTATCTCTAGCGTGACCTCCTGTATTCTAAGCTCACTACCTTCGTTGTCATTGAAAATCATGACTGCTGATTTTTCCCTACTGAATCTAAAATCTAACCTATCTCCCTCATTACCGCAGATGTCCATCAATCTCTGCAAATCTTCCTTGCTGTTGGCCATCAGCACTATATCATCTGCGTACATTAATGCTGGTAGTGCCTGATCAATAAGTTTTCCTTGTTTGACTAAAGAGAGGTTGAAGCCCAGTCCACTTCCCTCTAATTTTGCCTCTAATCCTTGTAGGTACATCATGAATAATAAGGGTGACAGGGGGGGCACCCCTGCCTAAGCCCCCGTTTTACCTCTGCCGGCTTGGATACCTGTTTTTCCCACTTTATAACTACCTTGTTACCTTTATAGACACCCTTTAAAAGATTAGTGACTACATGTTCCACGCCTAGTGTGTCCAGTATTCCCCACAATTCCTCTTGAACCACGCTATCGTACGCTCCCTTGATATCTAAAAATGCTAGCCACAGGGGTCTGTGTTCTTTTTCTGCTATTTCGATGCACTGCGTCAGTGAGAACAGATTGTCTTCCAACCTCCTGTGTTTCCGAAACCCATTCTGCGGTTCCCCCAGCACCCCCTCATCCTCTATCCACGCCTGCAGTCTTTCCTTTATAATCTGCATCGCCAGCCTGTAGACCACTGATGTCACTGTTATAGGACGGTAGTTGTTTATGTCAGCTTTGTCCCCCTTTCCTTTATAGATCATGCTCATCCTGCTAAGTTTCCATCCATCGGGAACTTCACCATCGATTATTATTGTACTCACTGCCTCTCTCAAAGCCTGCTTAGACTTCGGACCTAATGTTTTTATCAGCCTAATTGGAATGCCATCTGGGCCTGTTGATGTACTACTAGGAACCCTTTTCTCAGCCCTTTCCCACTCTTGTTGTGAAAATGGAGTCATTGCACCACTTGATTCGTCTTTGTCTATTGTGGTGCATAAAGTACTTCTTTGTTGAAATTTTTCTGTCACCCTTGTTCTTATATATTCAATAGCTTCGTCCCGTTCTAGCCTAGCACCTTGGGCTGTAGTTATAAAGTTCTGCTCTAGGCTCGTCTCATTTCTTAGGGAGTTTAAATGGTTCCAAAATTTCGCAGCTGCCTTTCTATCTTTTTTATGTACTTCTGCCAGCCACTGAGCTCCCTTCCTTCTAATCTTTTCATTGATCAGAAGGGATGCATCCCTTCTACAGCTTAGAAAGGTTGCCCATTTTCTTTCCACATCATCTGTCGGTTCACCCCGCTGCTTAGCATGTCTGTGTTCCCTAGAGGCTTCCTGACGTTTTGCTATGGCTCTCTTAACTTCCTCATCCCACCAACTTTTGGGTTTGTGTCTTCTTTTCCGGGGTGACTTGTCGCGCGACTTAGCAAGCTCTATCTCAAAGAGTCTAATTAGATTCGTGTATGTCCACACTGTCTTATTATCCTCCGTGATTACTTTCTCAATTTGTTTAGTGGCTATTTCAATTTGCCTTTCTGGATAAAAAATTTTCCTGTAGTTGCTCATCTTGTCTCCTTCCCACTTTCACTGCTCTTCCAAAACTTAGCTTGATACGTTTGTGATCGCTACCCAGACTTCTGGAGCCACCTTCATCTATGTGCATTTCCCTGAGCTTATCATACATCCTTTGTGACATCAGTGCATAATCTATCGTCGACTGAAGCCTTCCTACCTCCCATGTTATTTGCCCTTCACACTTCTCGGTACTGTTGCAAATGATCAAATCAAGCATTTCACACATATCAATGATCATTTTGCCTGTCGGGTCGGTATACCCATCTATATCTTCTATGTGCGCATTCATGTCTCCTAGTATAATTATCTCGCACTCTCTTCCTAACTCCTGAATGTCCTTTGATATACACTCTACCATTGCCTGGTTTTCCTCTCTGACCTTTGCTCCCGTCCACAAGTACACGAAACCAAGGAGTGTCATTTGACCTGCTGCTTTCCCTTTTAGCCATAAATGTTCCTTGCACTCCTGCTTGACCCTTTGCCAGTCTGTACTTTTATGAATGAATGCCCCAATACCACCCCCCTTTCTGCTGCCTTCTGTTCTATTACAATACTCCCACGCGTAGTCCGGATTGTTCGGAGGTTGTTCCATGTCCCTGAGATGTGTTTCTACAAAACCGTATACCATCGGCCTCTCTTCCCTTAGCTGTTCTTCTATCTCTTTCCCCTTCAGCCTGTTCCTACCACCCTGTATGTTAATATACCCTATGTCTGAATTGGCTCGGCGCTCGTGGCTACGTCTATTTATGCCCCGGACTCTACGTATCTTAGATATTGGTGCCACTTTGGAATCGTATCTGTCCATACCACCTGTCGAAGAGTCTCCCTGGTTGTTTTCCTCGTTACTAGCTATCCTGCACCCCGAAGGGCTCGCTTGCCCCCCAAAAAAGCTACTGCGCGTCCTGCAAGTCGCCAACCCACCTCATGACCTAGCCGCCCATCGAAGTGAATTCTGTCTCGTTGAAACCCCCCCCCCCCACCACCTATGCACCTCTCTGTTTATTTCCACCACCTCAAAGCCTTTCTCTCGACTCATCCGCCATATCTCTTGGTTTGCGTTGACCACCGCTCTTTGCAGGTTGCTATCACGCACCGGTACCTCCGGTATCGTGCATATCACTACCTGCACCTTAGGAGAAGTGGCGCGCATGTCATCGACGCCTTTCGCCAGTGTGGCTGCTAGTCCTGCTGCATCTTCATTTAGTACATCGTTTAAACCGCCTGAAATTATCACGAGGTTGCGTCTATCAGCTGTCGTTTTGAGCTTTGCATTCGCTTGCTTCATGACTGCTTCCAGCTTGCGTTCTGGGAACGCCCCTACTGCAACCCTCTTGTCACCTCTTACCCTCTCTTTGATGGCTTCTGTGCATCGATTTAAATTTGAGTCCCCGGCGATTATCACATGCTGTGACTTTTCCGCTGGAGCGTTCTGCACCTGGGGGCTACTCGCACTTGTGACGCCGGCTCTTTTGTTCCCTTCCTGCCCCACTACTACCTCGCTGAAGCTGGGCCTTGCGACAGTTGAACCGGCTAAACCTGTTTTTTCCAAGCTTGCTTGCTTTTCCTTCTCCACCGTTCTGGTTGCCGGTTCCCTACTGTTCTCTCGGTAGGTCGCTTCTTTGTTCAGCTTCGCTAGCCCTTCCTCGGCGGACTTCAGTCTTTCTCCCATTGCCCTCGTTTTTTCTTGCTCTGTCGCCAACGCAGTCTCGAGTTTAGCGATTCTCATCAGCAGTTCACTCTGGGCAACCATCATTTTCTCCATTTTTTCCTCAACCTCACATTGCCTACACTTTGCGTCAGCCTCTTCTCCATCCGCTTCTACGCTTGGGTCCACTTTCAAACCCACTCCACATCCTGAACACTTTACAGTCTTTTTAACCATGCCTTTCTGATACCAATTGTCCCTATACTCGATAATTACTAAACTCGAGCCCTGCACTACGAAAAAAAAAGGAAGTCCAAGCTCTACTACAAAAATTTGCGTGTTCAATGTACGCGCACCTCCCCAACGGGGTGGCAAAAGAAAAAACAACAACAACAAAAAAATTCAAACACACACACCCGCACTAACTAATAAATACCTGGTGACTAGTCCCGAAAAAGCCGTACCATAAAATAAGTGCTACGAAGATTTCAACCGCTGCCTTATAATTATAGAGATAAGCTCAAAACATGCAACAACACTTATCTGCGCAGTCGATCCGGAGCGCTCAAAAAACACGTCCATCCACCTTGACAGCCTGAACTGAACTGGCTACATACAGGGGACGGTACCGCCATCTAGTGAACACTGCAAGAACTAAACTAGAGGTGGTTACATACAGGCTACAGGGGACGCACAGCCCACGCCCTAAGGAGCTTCGCCCCTAAAACGAAGCCCAACAACCGCGTACTCCCAGGGACTATATACCGCGTGCACACTTCATTCTCAACACGTGTCCACCTGTCTGGCGAGGACACGAAGCCCAGATCCGTTGGCGGCTAAATATAAACGCGCCGTCGAGCACACAGCGCGACGAGCCCGAGAAAGACGCGTCTGTCACCGCGGTCTTGTTCGCGGAAAGCTATACCACTTTGAGGCGCGCTCAGCAGAACGTGCTCGCAAATCCCAGCTGACGACGCTTATACTTGAGACAAAGGATACGCCCGACTTCAGTGCCATTTTGTTTCGAGAGAAAAAAAAAAAGATTTCCAAATGTCTTAACACCCTGAAACTTTTCTAAGTTCGGCATCTCGAGTTGACATAAGAAAAAAAAATTGAAAACAGCTGTGCCGAGTGATGCGAACACTGAGAGAGAAGCGGATATGGTGGCCTTGTTCTCCTCTTTTTCCTCCTCCTCAGTTTCCTTTCCCACACGTTACTATATAATGTATATACTATATACTATACTGTACTATACTATACTATACACGGTTGTGGTTTCTCTCTCTTCTTTCTCTCGCCTTTATGTGTCTGTTTCTTTCTCGACATTTCTATATTTTTCTCTTCCGTATTCGTTGTGTTTCCTTTCACCCTTTTCTCTGTTCCTTCCTTTCTTTCTGTATATTTCTTTCTTCTGTCTCTCTCTGCACTCAGTCTCTCGCCCATCAATTAGTGCATCCCACGCCGGACAGATTGACGCACGTGTTGCACACATTCATTAGTGTGAGGAAAAAAGAAAGCCTCGGCTACACAAAAAGAGAGAATACTTTCGATGAGTCCCGACTTGCCATTCATATGAGAGCATAGTAATAGCCAAGGAGAGTTCGGTTGTGTCTTCAAAGTGAATCGTACGTGGCCATACTGGAGTTTTTGTACTCGGCGTGATCGAAACGATAGCCAGACTGCTTCGGGGAAGTCACCAGAATTAGTGCTGTAGCCCGACGTCAAGCTAATGTCATCGTTGGTGAGAACTCCGTGCGACAATTGACATTAATATCATAATAAAATATCTTACCAGTCCTAGCGCTGCTTCACACTTGCTCAGTGTACACGGGAAGTTTGTTTTGTAAACTCTCTTTCGAAAATTATGGCGCTCGTTCCTCTTTAAAAAAAAAAAAAAAACATTCGCCTAAGCTGATTCGACGGTGACAACTGACTTGTTTTCCTTCTTAGTCGAGTGTATTGACCTCCTCTTCCTTCTCCTCCTCCCCCGTTCCTCTCCACGAAAAAAAGTCTCTCTGCCCGAAAAGTCGTTTTACGCTGCCTCCGAGATCAGAGGCGTTATAAGCCGTAGAGTTTTCTTGTCTAAAATTAACTCTGGCGCTGCGATCGTTCAGCGATCATGGGATTGATGGGAAGTACACGGACTTGCCTAGTCTTCGTACTTGCGGCTAGCGAATCGCACTTGTGGCTTCGTTCATTGTTGTGTTTCGGTTTTGTTTCGAAGGAAAGAATGAACCCTTATTAACTTCGTGACCCGGTTTGAAATGGTAAGCCTAAAAGGTTAAGGTAGTGAAGTGTTATTGCTGAACATTTGCTGAGTTTTGTTTAACAACAAAGTGGTTCTAGGCTACGCGAAGCCAATGGGAGCCGAAAGTAGCTTATTTTGACAAATCCGTCTACTGCCCATCGTTCTCATACTCGCCGAGGGGCCGTGTGTTGCAACTTCCATGGAGTTTAGCGCCGGGGTTCCCTCGGGTGTATTCACAGGAAACTCAATGTTCTAAGCCTAATGTCAGTTTTCGCAGTACCTTCGGCTGTTAATATATTAACTCTATATGACCTTCGCTATCGGATTCCCTTTGAGCAAGCGACGGCTTCATAAGATAACGCCATCACGTGACGTCTCGTCGTGCGACGTCATGATGGTGTCGTAGTGCCGGCAGAAATTTTGGCCACCTGTGACGTCACGTTAACGCCGTCACGTGATGATTATATATCCCCACACCTAGTGTTGCCACCGCATCCGACGGTCAGTTTTCGTGCTTCACGAGGCTGGCATTCGCCTCAAAACTACAAGCCAACCACTGAGTGTGAACGTGTTGAGATAGATCAGTTTTTTTTTAACTTGCTGTATTATATACTGCACATTCATCGACCCTCTTAAAGCTCACTTCCCGTCTGAGAACTGGAACCCCTTCCACCAGTCAGGGCCGCTCGAAAGAAGGCCAATGCAATTTTTCACTCGGACAGCTGCCACAGGAGGCTCGTTGCCAGCACTCCGAGGCTCGAAAGCCCACGGTGTCCGCCATTAAGGTGTCACCGAACTCTCCAGACGGCGGTCCTCTCGACTTTGTTTTCTTTCTTTCTCGCTGGGTTCTCTATTTTTACGTTTTCTCTCTTGCCGTTAGTGTCTTAGTTCGTCCATGATTCAGTTTTCGACTCACAAATGTCGCCCTCTCGTATCTCCTTCTTTCGCTTTATTTGCCTTGCGTGCGTGTTTATACTATATATACATACAAAATGTACAGCTTTCTATGGGTGGCACCGCAAAGTTTGCGAACTTGAGTAGCCACTAGGACGGCATGCGTCTTTTTGCTGCATTTTCCGTATCGCGACACTTTAGTGCACCTGTGGTGAGCATAGTTGCGTTTGCCGGATTTCTGTGAAACATACGATGTTTTTTTTTTTTTAGTCATTGAAGAACCTAATCACTTCCAGTAAAGCCGTATAGGCTAGTCGGGTTGGTCTACAAAAAAAAGCATAAATGTGCTGAGAACAATTTTTTTTTGTCTAGTTGCTGTCCTCCCTGTTTGCCCAGCATGGCTTGATCGGCATGGTCACCAGCACGCGATGCGTCGGTATATCATATATTCTTGGTGAGCCCATCATAATTGATTGGCCAGTGTGATGCGAGGTCTATGCGTCCTAAATAATACGGAAGTGATTACATCCAATCTGCAATGTGCGCTGTGCCTTACAGGGGCCCTGCAGTACTTTTTGAGCATATTTAGAAAACGCTGCGAATTGGTAGTCGAGCATCCTGAGAACACGTCAGCAAAATATTGTAGCTCAGCACGTGGCATGGAACTTACATTTGCAATAAATTCTCCAAGTCAGCCGAAAATCGCTTTCTCCTCTCGTTAAATGACGCAACAGGCCTAAAAATCACTACGTCCCAGGCGAAACATCAGTCATTTGCTTATTCGAGCATGGCGTACTCTGTCTTGCGCGCGCAATAGACGTCAGAATCTGCCCGGGGGGCGCTGCGAAAAACGGCGCCACCAGCGCCCCCGTCACTGCGTCGGCGGTAATTGGGTAATGCACGTCCGCAAGTGAACGTGCATAGGCCCTCCTCGTTCGTTGGTGTTGAGGCGAGGTTTCCTGAAAATCAAGGACCTGGCAAGCTTCTCCCTTCAATTCAAGCTCGCTTCATAAAAGTAGGACGCTCATCAAAACGAAATGTGGGCAGAATGCAAAGTATGTCTAGTTTATTTCGGCGTGCTGCACCTGGCAATTTAGGTGCAAGAGAGCATTGCTTGACATCGAGTTTGAAGCAAGCACTAAACTAAGTGCATACACGAACAATCTATATGCGATCAGTGGTACGAAGCTCGCTTAATCCGGCACGAATGGCCCTAGTGATTTTCGCTTTGCATGCAGTTGCATTCTTGCTTGCAGTTGCTTGCAGTTACTTGCTGTGCAGTGAATTTTTTTTATTACGCATGCTCGATTGCTCTGTTGGCGGTTGACTTCCGTCACCGGAAGTATTCTGCAAATGGTGATGCATGCGTGTACACTTTCTCTGTGTACAACTAAAGTCCAAACCGATGCATCTGAGATAGCTCCGGTAATGCCGGAGACCAATGGCAAAAAAAAAAAAAACTGCTTGGGGTCGCGATCATTTTGCGATTTACCTGTATGACGCACGTGTTCGCATTTCTTAGTTAAAGCCGGCCCTTAGAGCCTTTAAAGCCCTACTGCGCGTAATGCAGTGTGGTGGCGATAACTTCAGATTATCGGTGGTCGCACCAGGCGATGTTTATCGCGGCCGGGCGTCACCTATTTACTGTTGCGCGTCGCACACCGCGGTCAGAGGGTCTGTTAAGCTTCATAATCGAAGTTACCATGGTTCTCCGTCAAGGCTACTTAAAACAATAGCAGGAGACCTGCATTATCACACTTACTTAAGCAAACAGCTGTGGAGAAGAACACGAGTATTCGCATACCCAACACGTTCGCAATGGCCTGTATTTAGCGCTCTCGCCATTCTGCTTTGCGACAGCTGCGGAAATTAGTAAAAGTAAAGTCAACTACGTCCGTGGCAATTTCCAAAGCAACAATAGAGAGTTTTAGTACTGCGGAATGGTGCTACGTACGCATCACGCAAGCGCCTTGCGTTACGTGGCGTCGTTTGCCACTAATCGGCTTTTAGTACGCCGTAGTACCCGTGTACGTAACGAGCGTGAAGCGTGTTGCGCCATCTGGTAGATCAAAATAGAAGCACGTGTTGTTGACAGCCAAATTGAGCCAATCCAAGTGTTATAGCCAGATTATGGCCATATTTTAAGCCACAGAGCCAGTCGGTACTTGCCTTCGATGCCGCCATTTCGCAAAACGAAGTCTCGCGCTTTCGCGAAATTGTTCGAGAGCGGCGCGATCCCCTCATACGTACGCACGCACGCATCTCATGCGTGCGTACGTAGCGGCTGCATACGTAACGCGATACGTGCGCGTTGCGGTCTGCGCATGCGCACTACACAAAACGTGGCGTCCTTACGTACGCAACGCCGCCACGTACGCAGCGTACGCAGTACTAAAACTCTCTAATAGCGCAGATTGGGGTCTTCTTTTCGTAGAACGCGGAGCGATTGCGTCTGCTCTTGTTTTCGCCATCGTTCAGGCGAGTGAACCAGCAAGCACTTCATGGCGGTTCGATGACGCGTCCGACTAGCGGAGAGGAATTCGTAGCTCTTTTTCTGAGTGTCCAATGCGCAAATGCATCTAATATTTAGCTCAGTCATTGTTTCGAAAGCTGTAGTTGCACCTGGTTGCGCAGCAAACTGTGCAAGGGAGGCGGGCTTTGCACTACTGAAAACTGCGTCGACAGGTGGCGCTGCGTGTCTGCAAAACTCCAGAGTCTGACGTCTATAACATCCGAAGAAAAAAAAAAAACACGGAAAGTGCTTGAGGCCATGGGGCACGCGTGACGTACTTTCTTCCCCAGTGCCATCCATTCCAGCTTTTCGTGCTTACACTGTAAATCTGTTTGCACCCGGAAGGGTGCTTTGCGTGTCTATAGAATATAACACCCTATAATAAGGCTGTCTTGACAAAAAAAAAAAAAAAAACCGTCCATTTCATGAGTGTTCTTGGTATTTCGGAACACTCGTGACATGGGTGTTTTGGTTTCTCAAAACACCCTTACTGTGTATACGGTGTTAAATGTAGACACGCAAAACACCCCAAAGGGTGCCAACTGGTTTAAGTGTATACCTTCCAGTGTGTTCCGGACGAGAGAAGAGATTATTCAATAGCACCGTGTGACAATTCTTTCTAACTCGGCTCGTAGTGGACAGATTCTAAATATTTTTTTGCGGTGATGAATTCGTGTGCCAATAAGCTCCTTTAGTGATTAGCGTTTCATGGCAACTTCTAAAAGTGTTCGCAGGCCCTTTAATGGTTACTCAGCTAAGAAAGTGTGTTCCCCACAACCTTTCACGTTACTGTAGAGTGCACCGCTGCCTGCTTCCCTCACATCCTAACCCGGACTCCAGAACAGTGGGAAGGCCCCGCCGCGGTGGTCTAGTGGCTAAGGTACTCGGCTGCTGACCCGCAGGGCGCGGGTTCGAATCCCGGCTGCGGCGGCTGCATTTCCGATGGAGGCGGAAATGTTGTAGGCCCGTGTGCTCAGATTTGGGTGCACGTTAAAGAACCCCAGGTGGTCGAAATTTCCGGAGCCCTCCACTACGGCGTCTCTCATAATCATATAGTGGTTTTGGGACGTTAAACCCCACATATCAATCAATCAGAACAGTGGGAAGGTACCCTCCCCGACGGTGTCCCCGTGGCCTGTCAGGGGATCGTCCCACGGGCCCATGCTATAGCGGAGGTTTTCGGAGAAGTACCGTAATAGGGGCCCTCCTCGATTTTTTTGCCCTTGAAAAAAGAAATGTCTCAATCATTGTCTTCGGCTAAGTTTCCTATCTCCACCGACAATGAGCCACGGTAGCATGGATGACCAATGACTACACTCTGCTGATGTAGCCAGGTAAAATAGACAGTGACCGCTCAACCCGCGCTACGCTAAAGATCGGGGCTCTGAGTGTTGAATCGGTTGATGTTGAGGCCTGTTTGAAACGCAGTATAATAGGATGGTGGTGTGCGTAGAAGCTTAAGGTGACATAGATGGTATTATCGCTGCGAACACCGCCTGACGCTCGCTTGATTCACTCTATCTAAAAACTTCACTCTATCTAAAAAGACTAAAAACGCAGTTTGAGGGAAAAAAAACACGGCTTACACAACTTCACATTTGAGATACGGAAGTGCCATGCTGTTTATGTTACGATATTTGGGTGGTGATTTCAGAAAGCAGCTCATATATACACAGGAAAAATGGTGATAAGTGGTTTTAAAGGTCCCCTTGTCTGCATAAGCTAAGTTTATAGCTACACTTCACGATTCGGGACAAGCACTGGCCAGTAATAATGTGCAGTCGACAGTATCACAACCAAGGCTCCCGCGCCTACGACATCGAGAAGCGTCGGGCAGCGTGGTCGACAGGTCTACACCTTCTTCCTCTGATTATCCGACGTCACCGAATGTGTATGCTTGTACAACGCTGCACAGTACTACGGGGGACCTGTGATCTTATCATGTTCCAGGCCACCGTATACACGCATCGCTAAAGCGGCTGTCGGGTATAGGATGAGTTGCGTCTGTTTGGCGCCAAAGGAGCGACGGTTGCTTCAGCTAGGACTCGAAAGAAACGAGTTGTTCAACGGTCAAGGCTTGAAACTCACAGCCGAGCACAATGGTAACCTCTTTTATTCTCTCAAGTTCGTGCCACATCCTTCTTTTTTTTTTACTGCTTTTTTTCTGCACAGTGATGCCCTCCATCCATCCCCCTCATTTCCGCGATTTTTTTCTTCTCTTTTGTAGCAGACGACAAGGAGTGCAACAGACGACACGAGTGACGAAAAACGGAAGGCCACCCGGCCCTTTTCAAACCGGCTGGGCCTCTCGCTTTTGATCGCGTTTCGCCCCTGCGTCTCGGCGCTGAAAGAACGCGGAATAAAGAGATGTCGGGTAAATTGTTCGTCTTGCTTCTTTGGTCCGTTTTCTTTCGTTCTGAAGGATCGCTGGTGGCGCTGCAGCATTGGGAGCATGCGATAGCAGGGTGCGCGAGTTGAACAATCACCGCCTCGTTTGACGAGTTGAGTTTCGCTTTCCTCTTTCTTTATTTCCTCATCGCAACAAGTTCTCGAGACATGTTACTCATGGTGATTCTTCCTTTATATATATATGGCTATCCGTCACTGGTAAACTTCTTGTAGACGCTGCCGCATCACTATGTTTTGGTCTAGCCACCAAATTCAAAGTATCTTTGCTGCCACTACATCGCATGCGCCTTGTCGTAACCACATTTATTGGAACTGGAACTTGGCTACGTTAAGCTTTCGATACGAGTTCAGCTTTTGTAAGCGATCATTCCTTTTTGCATCAGTGTTCAGGGATAAACCGAGATGTTTGTTAAACTGACAAAGGGAAACGAAAAAAAAAACAACAAAACAGCCTTTGCACAGAAGGCAACACCACTTCTGCGGAGCTTTCTACATGCGTATGACGATGGTAGAGCATGAGAAGTTTCAGAACCGCCTAATCTATCTATCTATCTATCTATCTATCTATCTATCTATCTATCTATCTATCTATCTATCTATCTATCTATCTATCTATCTATCTATCTATCTATCTATCTATCTATCTATCTATCTATCTATCTATCTATCTATCTATCTATCTATCTATCTATCTGATGATGATGATCCACGTGTTGTTGATCTGTAAAATAATAGACGGCTGGAGGTTCCCGTCACTCAAATCACTGTCCACTACGCTGGAATTCACGATATCATATCAATCTATAAGGCACGTGAAGCGGTAACCATTAGCGGACGTTGCTGGTGAAAACCGCGCTTTCGTGTGGTTTCATTGTGCGGTCTCCTTTTGAACTCCTCGAAAGCGCTAGAGATGGCGCCACTGGTAGGGTTTTACGTTTTTTTTATGTGTTTTGTAAGGTCCAGTGGTTTATTTTAGATAAAAAAGGTTAGCAAAGCGATTTTAGGTGCTTATGAAAGCACCAAAAATTATTCCTTTGTCATAGGAATTTATAAATCCACGGTGGAATATTGTAAGATTAATATCAAACCAACGATGAAAAGAAGAATTAACTTGTTCGAGTAATGATGGATTAGGGCTCTCACGCTTCCCATAGTGAAGGCATTCTACAAGATCTCAACGTGTTTTATTCTGCTGCATTATCAAAGAATCACTGTAAGCGTTATTTTCATTGGTGCGACTGAAATTGACGATCCTTACCTACGTAGCCTTGCCTCAGATATATCGAGAGAAACTGAGGACAGGGAGAGAACATGTTTGCGTTTCTACGGTAAAGTGCTCACGACTGCTGAGACGTCCTCTCGCACAATTTTTGGGCGACTCCTACGCGCGGTCAACGGTTCATGCAAGTACGCCGGAAACGCGTCGTCTGCAACGGCGCGCGTAGACAGACGACGCGCGTGCCGCTTGTTTCTCTCTCTTTCCGCAACCATTCTCGCTCTCTCTCTCCTTCGTTTTCACGAAAAAACGACTGCAGCGCCGCTCCTTGCTCCGCTATGGCGGTGTTCGCGCGCCAGACGCGAGTCGTATTCGAACGCACACAGATGCTTCTTGCATCTCCTGTGCAGCCGTGTTCGTCCGCGCTCTGACTCGCAGTCGTCGCGCGCCGGCGGAGCGAGTTGATTCTATTCTCTGAGCTTCTTGATACCCGTGAATGATCAACTAACTACGAAAGCATTGTATTTCGTGCTTGAATCTGCACGTCCGCGTTTTAGTGCGCGAATCGACCACACGTGCTTGTGAGGCGTGGTGGTGCTTTCCGAAGATCCTCGTGCGTTGGTGTTGTGTTTACGTTTTGCGGCAGCAACGTGACTTCGTCGGGGCCGCTTTCGCCAGAGTCCGAAGGAGCTTCGTTTACGATTGCGGATAACCTTTCTCCTGTCGTCGTGTTCGGAGCAAGCGATGGTGTTCTTGTGTGCAGTGATTCGAGGAGTGCGCGCTTGTTGCTAAGCGTGGTTGGTCGGCGCATCGTCTGCTACGAGCTGTCAACTGCGGCGGTGTTTGTCGTCTGCTCGCGGAGCATAGTCGCCGTAAAAGAGGTGCCCGTGTTTCCACTGTCCAAATGTGGAAGTGAGAAACGAGCCAAGGCGTCGTAAAAGACAAGAATGCGCGGAAACTTCAGGGAAGTGTCATCTTTCGCGAACCTTCGTGTTCGCCTGAGGATTACGATGTCGAATCGGTGCCGATTCCACGACATCGATTGAGGTTCGACGCAACTAAACGGTATGTGCTGTTATTACAATTTCCTTAGCTATGCTATCGCTCGCAGATACTGCGTGTACCATCTGCATTGTTTTTTTTTTTCGTCATACGGAAGAACATGATGAGTCCTTTTGTGTGGTTCTCAAGCAATCTTATCGTATAGAATGCTGTCGTAAGGAGTACTTTGTAGTACCATGAATGCCAACTTAAGCGATAAAGTAGTTACATAAACGGCGCACTAAACAAGTAAGAAGGCAAAATACAAAGAGTTTTGTGGCTGCAAATCGCGATTAGATCCTGCGAGATAACAAATTTGTCACGGGTGAACGAATAGACGAAGTGAAGTGGATTCAGCCAAGTCTTTTTAGGAAAAAGGGTGTTGATTATCTCGTTTGATGCATAATTTGATTCGTTTTGTCATCTCTGCTTCAATCGAGAGACAAGTACTACAGTGCATAAGAGTACCGTATGCCAGTTAATTATAGTTGATACCATGAATCGTACCCACCCACACTTTTGGGCCTTGTCTGACAGGACTTTCGTTTCTAATCTTTCCCGTTTGAAATTAGCTAAATAAGTTGGTAAGTTCATCTGCTGTTTTAAAGTCACTAATGCCGTTATCTGACTTTAGTAAGTTGTACAGACGGTTTCAGATAAATGGTTATCTGTTTTACGAAGAGCACTGGGTTACGATTCGTAAACAACGTAGGCAAGCTCACTTATGTAATAACGAAAAAAAAAATCGACAAATTCCAAGTACCTTGGTTATGATGATAGATCGATATGTAACGTTTAACGTCCCAAAACCACCATTTACTGATTGTGAGAGACGTCGTAGCGGTGGGCTACGGAAATTTCGACCACCTAAGGTTCTTTAACGGGCAGCCAAATCTGAGCACACGGGCCTACAGCATTTCCGCCTCCATCGAAAATGCAGCCGCCACAGCCGGGATTTGATACCGCGACCTGCGAGTCAGCAGCCGAGTACCTTAGCCACAAGACCACCGCGGCGGGGCCCCTTGGCAATCGATGCTATATGGGATGCATGCGGAGGAAAGGTGACTACGTTGTAATTTTTTTTTTTTTTGTTATTCAGTGGTACGCTGCGGAACATTGCACAGTACACGTTTTTACCATGTCGCCTCCATCGTTAGGCGGGCGCATCGGCCGGAATTGAACCAATGACATTCATCCTTGACGTCGACCAAGAGTGTTCCGACACAGCTGTGGCGACGTTAAAAGCTAGTGTACATTGAGAACGAAATATTGCGACTGTGAAAAAGTCACTCGTTTAACCTTCCTTTTTTGAAATTTGTGTTGTTCTAAGCAGTGATTTCCAACCGTGGAAAACAATACGTCACTCAAGTGAACGTACCGCAAGGGTCATTATCACCAACTCGACTTTCACAACTCCACTCTCATAGCTTCCAAAAGAACAAAAAATGAGACATACTTGTTGTTGAATAACACAAACGAAGGTCAAAGTTTTCTTTTTCTATTATTTTTTCTCTTGTCTCTCGAAATTCGAGCACTAACTTCAGCGTAAATGCGTCGAACGTGACGTCACAGAAATACGCTGAAGTGAATTTCAGTGTGCTCTCTCAAGTTTAGGCCGAGCGGCAACACGATAGTTTGTCAGAACCGGCTACGGCGACTCTTTGGTTCTTTTGAATCTATCGCGGTCTCGTCTTTAGAACTGAACGAGAAAACACGAGAATGCGCTATCATATATTTTTTTTCATTGTGGTCGCTGTCAGCTGTTGCCGGAAATTGGATGCGGCGTCACCATGGCTGCTCTTCAGTTCTTGCCGTCTTTACTGGCTTGCCTCCTCTATAGTCAAGAGCGTGCACTTCGTCGATGATGATGCATTATTCTATGTGCGTGACACACACAAAACAAAGAATAAAAAATAAAACTTAGTAGAGGTGAGACATGTAGGGAAGAGTATAACGTTTCCTAATATACACCAGAGGGAACTCTGACGCTATAGTGTCTATGGGAGTTGCAACGTACGGCGCTTCAGCGAGCAAATGGGAATGATGGGTAGTACACGTATTTGTCTAATATTAGTACTTCTGGCCTGCTTCTAGCTCCGTGTGTGTTCGTGTGGCTTGGAGCTGTTTTCTCGCGAGACGAAAAATCAGCAAATGTCCAGCGGTTGCGCTTCACCACCTTATTCTTTTATGCTTACCATTTCGAGTCGGGTCACATTCAAAAAGGTTAGTTCTTTTCTTCCAAACGAAACCGTAACCAGCAATAAACGAAGCCGCGAGTATGGACTAGGCAAATTTGTGTACTACCCATCATTCCCCTGCCCCGCCGCGGTGGTCTAGTGGCTAAGGTACTCGGCTGCTGACCCGCAGGTCGCGGGTTCGAATCCCGGCTGCGGCGGCTGCATTTCCGATGGAGGCGGAAATGTTGTATGCCCGTGTGCTCAGATTTGGGTGCACGTTAAAGAATCCCAGGTGGTCGAAATTTCCGGAGCCCTCCACTACGGCGTCTCTCATAATCATATAGTGGTTTTGGGACGTTAAACCCAACAAATCAATCAACCCATCATTCCCATGGTCGCTCAACGATCGCAGTGTCAGAGTACCCTCTAGTTAACTTTAGGGAACTCTATGGAGAAGGGCTGCGCTTCGCCGATGACATTGCATTGCTGAGTAACTCATGATTACGGAGTTAGACAAGGAGAGCAGAAAGTTGGGTCTTAAAATTAATCTGCAGAAAATGAAAGCAATGCACAACAACCTCGGAAGAGAGCAGCGCTTCGAGGTAGGTAATAGCGCACTTCAAGTTGTAGAAGACTATGTCTACTTAGGGCAGGTGATAACCGTGGAGCCGAACCACGAGATTGAAGTAACTAGAAGAATAGGAATGGGGTGGAGCACATTTGGCAAGCACCCTGAAATTATGACAGGTAGATTGCCACTATCCCTCAAGAGGAAGGTATAAAACAGCTGTATCTTGCCGGTACTTATCTACGGAGCAGAAACCTGAAGGTTCAGCATAAATTGTGGACGACGTAGCGAGCAATGGAAAGAAAAATGGTAGGTGAAACCTTAAGAGACAAGAAGAGAGCAGAGTTGATTAGGGAATAAACAGGGGTTAAGGATACCATAGTTGAAATCGAGAAGAGGAAATGGGCCGGGCATGTAGCGCGTAGACAGGATAACCGCTGGTCATTAAGGGTAACTAACTGGATTCCCAGAGAAGGCAAGCGGGTTAGGGGGAGACAGAAGGTTAGGTGGGCAGATGAGATTAAGAAGTTTGCGGGTATAAATTGGCAGCAGTAAGCACAAGACCGAAAGGACTTGTTTTTGGGCTAGTTAGTGCAGAAGACTGAGGCGCAAAAAACATAACGTGAAGCAGGAAGAGCAGGAGAGAAGACAGTGGCGTTGTTCTGTCTTCTCTACTGTTCTTCCTGCTTCACGTTATGTTTTTTGCGCCTTGGTCTTCTGCACATGACCGGGTTATCTGGCGGAACATGGGAGAGGCCTTGGTACTGCAGTGGACGTAGTCAGGCTGATGATGATGGAGAAGGGTGTTTCAGCTCCACTTACGTCGTCGGCTTTTTGAGAACTATAGCCTCCGAGATGGCGGGCGCCGCGCGTCCGCCATTTCGGAGGCCATGGTTGGACTAAATATTACCATCCTCATGTTCAGCGGACCGCTAGAGAATAGTAGGATTTGGCCACTGCGGCGCATACCCGTTCTTATGATTGACCGTCGCTACGTGACACACCGTAACGACAGGAGACGCAGACAAGCTTAGCACCTAGAAGGCTTCACACCTAAAATGCGTATTCATGTCACTACCGTGTCGCAATGTATACGTGACACAAGCGCCACGCAGCCAATCGTCTCGTACGACTGTCCGTTGTGATTGCACTGTGCACCGTGAAAAAAATCGTTTACACGTTATTAATACGATTAGTCAATTATGCATCTTAGTTCGTCATACACGTATTTGCATGTTCATTTCAGTGTTTTAGTTCAAGGAATATAATAACCCGATCTGTCACAGGCGATGTTTAATGATTCTGCATTCTGACAGAAAGAGAGAGAGAGAGGTAGCAACACCTATAGAGCTGGCTGATTTGACCGCCGTGGTGGTAAAGTGTTTACGGTGCATAACTGTCGACCTTAATGAAGGTTGCGGGTTCGATCCTATAGCCGTGGCTGTCGCATTTGGTGGAGCCGAAATGCTAGAGGCCCGTGTAGTACTGTGCGATGTCGGGACACGGTAACAAAACACCAGGTGGTAGAAATTTCCTAAGCTTTCCGCAGCAGCATTCCTTGTGATCATTACTGTGGTTGTGGGTCACAAAAAAACTGATATTTATTTTCGAAAGAATGTAAAAGAGAGCGGTGTATTTCCGATTACGTTCTACCATGCAACTGCTGGTTGTTCAATAGTTGCCTACAACACAGTGCACTACCATTAGTGTTGGCAAACTGTAATAATACTCAGTCCAAATGCGCGAGAGGGAGACAGGAAGTTAGGTGGGCCGATGAGATCAAGAAGTTTGCCGGTGTAACGTGGCCCCAGCAAGCACAGGACAGGGTTGATCGGCGGAACACGCGAGATGTCTTTGCCCTATACAGTATACGTAGTCAGGCTGATGATGATCACGGATCGCGATGAAGTAAACACATTCCAATCTTTCGTTATCATCCGCTTCGCGTTTACCTTTGAAAACGGAAAGCCCGAAACGGGCTCTCTTATCCTAGGACTCGTCAGCGAACTGATTGCTCTTTCATTGTCAGATAGCCTTGTGGGGTAGAGGCGGAAATGCTGTAGGCCCGTGTGCTCAGATTTGAGCGCACGTTAAAGAAGCCCAGGTGGGTGGTCTAAATCTCCGGAGCCCTTCATAACGGCGTCTTACATAATCATATGTTGGTTTTGGGATGTTGGTCCTACGCCACCTTCTGACGCCGGTCCCCGACGACAGCGTAGCTTTGGCTGAATGGATTAGCCTTTCTCCATCTCCTGTTGCTGACAAGAACTCTCGCCAGTGGTGCCCCGTCCTCGGACTCCTGCGACCGTGTTTCATTTTTCCTATCTTCTCTTTACTTCCGTCGTCGCTCGCTGTCCCTGCGCATCTCTTTCTTTCTATATATACCTTTATTCCTATCCTTTTAATCCCTCCTTACCCCCATCCCATGTGAGCTATATACTGTTGAGGTGTCGCACCAGATGCAGACAGTTACGGGGCTCATTTTTCTCTTCTTTTCCCTGTTATAACCACATAAAAAAAGCATTAAACCCCACCTATCAATCATCAGCTTTGTGGAGTAAGCGAGTGAGAGAGAGAGAGTGCGCGGCCCTGCGCGCATACCTCTATTTCACTTTTCGCATTCCTCTGTCGGTGCGGACGCACGCTGCATGTGCTCTAGTGCGAGATCGTCGCGCGGCAGCGCTGGGAACGTGTCAACAAACTCGAGTGGCATGTGCCGATGGCGTCGCTGCGTACGTGGCGTCCGTTATCGGCGGGCGCTTATATCGGCTTCCTCTTATCTCTCGCGGTTGCACTCGAAGAGACAGACTCCCCCCCGATTACGGTTGTTCGGGCAATGCATGTGATTGCGTCTGACAGACGATACGAGATGTGGAGTATTATGCTGAGTCTTATATAGACTACTTTACGTAAGACACACGGGGGCCGCCACCTTCACCGGTTAAACGAATGTTTTTTCTGTTTTAGGATACTGAGTCCGTAATCGATTAACAGGAAACGCGTTTTCCGCCAACCCAACCGCTTTCATTTGTACATGTTCAGCGCAGTCCTGATCATTTACTTGTTCAAGATGTAAAAAGGAGAGAATCGAACCCCAATGTGGTAGCTTCGAAAGCAATCAGCGGTACTAAACAACCTTATTAAGGAAGCTGTTCCCTGGTGGCGAGGGCTGTCAGGCCATGTCTGGTCGCCACCTCGTAAGAGCGTTTGATGGCCTGGAGCTGGGCGTCCAGGCTTGTGGTCGTGAGGATTCTCTCCCAGGCCTCACATGAAGGAGACTGTCCTAGGAGGTCTGGTGGGGGGGGGGGGGGGGGGGGACCTTACTGCATCCCCAGATGATTTTGGTCCAAGGTTGCAGTATGTGTCTTGCAAAGACTGCACGTAGATGTGAATAAGGCTGGGTGTATGTGTCTGTATACGCACGCGGAAGGGAATGAATTTCTTTGAAGCCACCGCCCAGTGATTTGTCGTACAGTGGTTTTAATCGAGTTCGGTCGCTGGTCCGGCTTTAACTCGCCCTGGATCGAACTCTGGTACGTGGTCAGTCGAAATGTTGCTCGATCTTGATCGAGACAAGTGTGGTCAGTGCATCGCGATGGAGCTTCTTCAAAGCGATCTGGCTGATGTCAGCGTTCCTACTGTGGCTGCATTGTGCACTAAAAACAGAAAGGAAAAAAAAAAACGTATGCTTAACAAATGAAAAAAAAAACGTGTAAAAATACTTTTGACGAGCAAGAGTATGTATATACTTTTGCTGGTTAACCGCAAGTACTTTATCTCGATTATTGCAAATACTATGAATATTAACAGTTCAATGTCCTTCGTATGCAGAAACTCCGATAAAATTTTCCACGACGATCATGTTCCTTACCTTAGAGAATCGACAAAAACGTGTCTTTGTACGGGAAAGCAAACTGAATGCGAAACACTCTAGAAGTGTATGACGTCACGTAAAAGAGTAAATGCTGTTGTATGGAGCATTTTTTGCAAATTTTCTGTGGAATGGACGGTGGTGGCTGTGGACGGAGCTGACATTTTTTTTTGTTGTAACCTAAGACGTCACGTAACTTAGTAGTGACATTCCACGCTGGCATCGCAGATTCAATCGTCACAGACTCGAGATTGCGCTGTGATTACGGCATTGTTTACGCGGTCGTCAAGTGCCGTCGATATTCGTCCCACTAGGTGGAGCCCCGCACGGCGTGCACTTGCTCTTCGAGAAATCGCACCTGCGAGGCCGAGTGAGTGGCAGCTGCTGCTTTAGCTTCGACGCCGTCTGCTTCCCTTCGCCGGTTTCGACGACGTCTGCTAGCGGGTGACGTGTACGCGACGCGCGTCGCTCATCAGATGTCATACACGCTCGACCGTTCGCAGCACCTGTTTCTCTCACTTTTTCTTTCTTTGGCAGCGCGGCTGTCAATAAAACGCTTAAGGTTACGGGGAGATAGCATTATGAGAAGCAATGAAAAAAATAAGAGAAATGACCACTCTAAACTGCGCAGTGTACAGTGGCGATCTAAATTTTTAGAGGCTATGGGAGTGCGTGCCGAACTAAGGCCCGAACAGCACCGCGGCGCCTTCTCGTGGCTACCAGAGAAGCTCGAGAACGAGCACTGCGCACGCGCATCCTTTTCGACCTGCCAGCCTGCGCTTTCGCTCCTTTCAACTGCGCGTGCACCGGAACGCCAGGAAAATCGCTAGGTGTCACTTTTGCTGTCGCTACGGAAGCACTGAGTGATCGTGGCAACGATATGTAACTTGTGGCAGTGCTCGGTGCGCGCCATCTGTTTTCTTTCTCTCTTGTTCGACTTGTGCGGCAACCGATAGTTTTACAGGTGGATCGCGTGTCTTGGTACTGTCTGCACTCTAGTGTGTGCAGACCAATACTTCGGAGCTCGCTGACGCTTCCGTGTGGCTGCTTCTTCTGCCACCGCGGGAAAGAAACGTGGAACAGCGAGTGTCTTGATCCAGCGCGCCAAGCTGACGTCACGGCACCGAAGTTCCCCACGTCGGCTCTAGAAAGCGTGCCGCACGTGCTCCCCGCTGCGGTGAAACACACCGAATCCCCGGCGCCCTTTGCCGCGCATATCCCCAATTTCCCCAAGTTTGCCGCCAGAGCCGCAGCGCGGCGTCGTCGCCGCTCCGCTAACTTGAGCTTTGGTTCCCTATATGTACTACATGTACTTGAGTGACTATCGAATTATCGATGGTAACCAAAGAAACATAGATAGTTCTGTTGATAGAAAGTTTGATAATGTAGTATCGATAGTACAAGAACAACCACGCGAACTCGTTGCAGCATAATCTTCGTGTGGTCGGTGAGGAAGCAGTAGGAGAAGGCTGAAGGGTGACATAGCTTACTTACATGCTTGCGTTCTGTCACCATAATGTTTCACTGACACATAATAGAGGGAGAGAGTACAACTTCATTAAGAGTGTTGCAGTGCAGACGTTGAGGTTGCCCCGTGCTACCTGGGTACCCACGATGAGACCGGCAGGTCGAACCGTTCATCTGTAACGGAAAGGCAGCCGTTACATATGGTGGAATCACGTGGCATCAAAACTGTAAGGCACTCTCTGATTAAAAAAATGAATATGAAGGAGTAATTGTAGAGATTTTGAATCCCAACTTGAAAAATCTAGAATGAGTTTGTTAGTTCTAAGATGTAACGGATTGCTTTTGAATGTGAACTTTTCTATGCAGGTGACCTTCGTTACGAAAATAACATTTCTTTTACATAAATATTCATCGTAGATGAACTGAGTATTTCTGACCGCTATCGTGAATATTTTGGCAGTATAATCCAGCCAGATAAAGCATAATTATTCTTAGCACTATCAGGGGTATTACTTGTAATAATGCGACCTATGGTATTGTCGTTTTCACTATCTGTAGTACTATAAATAGTTTATTGATATGTGTACTGCCACTATAGTATGTGTACTGTCACTATATTTAAAAAAAAATCCATCGTCGCTATCAATTGTCCATTTGCGATAGTATTGCAACACTAGTAGAAGATGCCTCTTTAATTTAGCCCCTCATCAAATAAAGCGGAGAGAACTTGTTCTATCTCTTTCATTTTTTTTTTGTTCTGTCAGCCATTTTCGTTCGGCTCTTCGTTTTCCTTGGCAATGGCCAACCATATGCTGGTGACCGCTAATGCACAGCGTCTCAAGGAAGGGGGGACTTTCCGCCTTCCTGTCCGCGTCCAGCGGCGCATACACATACGCTTTTTTCTATTTTTTTATTCACACGTTTGTTTGACCGAACGAGCGGGCGACGCCGAACAGTTTCTCACGGTACGCGATACGCCCTCGGGGGTTTGGCCCGCGCAGGGCTGGGACACAGAACAGACCTGTCCACTACGTCGTCGTTGCGTTGTACGCGGCAGTCGTATGCGTACACGTAATATACGCATGTACGCGTGCGACTTGTGAAAGAGAGGAGCGTAGTTCGGTGATCCCTGGACTGATAGAGAGGTAGAGAGAGACAGAGAAAGATGTACGTGGTACACCGCCAGCATAAGACATGCTGAATGAATGGGGAGAAGGAGTAATTAATGTGTCTAGTATATGAAAGAGATGCAAAAGAAAGAAATAGAGAGAAAGGGTATGAGTGTGGGACGCGGTTGTAATAGGTACACCGCAGGCTGAATGGATAGGTAGAAAAAGTGATTCATGAGTGTTTCATCAGAAAGAGAAAAAGAAAGACGGGAAGGAAGAAAGAAAGACAAACATGAAGGAAGGAAAGAAGGAAGAAAGAAACGAGTCATGTGGCGTGTTCCGCATATATACGGAATTAACTTGAGTGGAATCTGTCTGGTGTTAATGGAAATAAAGGGTTTTCTCTGACAGAAAATCGGTGTGGTAGGAGAAAATGCTTATGAGAAAAGAAAAGAAAACAAAGCAGATATAACAAAAAAAAAAAGAAAGATTGCGAGGAGACTGTATGATTTGCCGTAAAAGTACGCAACTATTATTAATCGTGCAGCGGCGGGACATATCTCTTGGAAGCTTGCCCGGTGGTTACGTTAATAATGAACTCGTGCTGGACTTTGAAAATGGGGAGACCAAAGTTAGCGTTTTATTTTCTGATCGGTCGCTCGTCATAATATAACAGAGGAGTGAGACAAGTTTGTATCAAAAGACATTTCTCAATCAGTGAAAGCTTTCTTTACCTTTTTATTTTTTTGTGTTACCTTTCATTGCGCTTTGTTGCGTCCCATTGTGGCATCGTGATACGGTCCATTGCATTCAACTCCAGAAACCATTCAAAATGACGTAGTCGCGTGCCTTCTCGTCATATCCCTCAAATTTCTCGTTTCTAGTAGGTCTCATAATCGTTCCTAAAGAAAAAAAACAATGAGTAGTATTATATTAATAAATTGCACTCCGAGAACTCTAATGTCCTAAGTTTCGCTGTCATAAGTTTATTATTAGCGGAGATAATAAACATTGACGTCTCCATTTTTTGAATTTCGCGCCGTACTCTCCGTGCGTAACGTAAGAAATGCTACAATGTATTTTTCGTATTTTCGCTTCATTGGTTCGATGAAATTTTCTAGGACTTTTGTGGGCTAAGTCTATGGCACCCACGGATTACAGTGTACTTCAATCTTATCGATTACATGCTACGTAGGACTTAGTAGTAGACGCCGTCAAACATTTATGACGTCACAGTGCTCGGTGCGGGAATCACAAGGTGGCGTCTCCAGCCGAGGTTTCTCTTGGCGCGTTTTCTCGTTCACCAAGCGCCGTGTCGTCGTAAGGGTGGTGTTTTACGCAAAAAGGCGTTTTGCTTTTAGGGGCGAAGCTCCTTGTTTAGAAAAAGTTTATTTACAGCATGTACAGAACACAAAGGCTTCATACCATTCCAGTAACAGGGCACATACACTTCTGCACATCTATATTTCACGACTAACATCACAACGTTACAGTGAAGACATTTGCTCTAACATACATGATTATGTTGGCATACATGTACACAAAAATTCAATGTGATATCACGATACAAGGGTATAACGATACAATAGATCCAAATGAAACATAATTTGTAACAAATCCTTATGGCGTGGCTTGGGCGTCCCTCGTATGTAACCACCAGTGGCACATACCCGAAATAGGTATAACACTTGATCTCCAAGGTGGTGCCAGTGAGAGATTTATTCTGTGCGTTGTTTAACAATAAAAAATAGTGCTCAATGTACATGCCAATGGCTGCTCATGGGGAATGAGAGACATGAGCATTCGGCTTTTAGTCAACGCGCACGCTGCGATCCCCATTAGCAGTCATTGGCATGTACATTGAGCACTATCGGACAAGAAAGGGTTGCTACATTATACTCGCTGGGTGTAACCACCTTAGTTTTAGAAAGGTTTAGCGAGCGTCGAGCCGCAGGGCCATGAATACAATGAACTAGTATATACCACAAATGAACTCAAGGTGGTTAAAAATGAGAAGTAGATACGAAGCGCAAGCCGTAAGAAAGTAAAAGCCGAATTCTCCTGTCTCTCATTTCTCATTAGCAGCCATTGGCATGTAAATTGAGCCCTATCTGACAGGGAAAGGTTGCTACGTTATACTCGCTGGGCGTAACCTCCTTGGTTTTCGAAAGGTTTAGCGAGCGTTTGGTCGCAGTGCCATGAATACAGTGAACTAGAATATACCATGAACTCGAGGTGGTTAAAGGTGGGAAGTGGACCCAAAGCGCAGACCGTAAGAAAGTGTGCGTGTGCCACCTCTCGTTTAGTCCTTGGAATGTCCGCTGGATGGCGGTGCTTCTATATGGGGAATATATGATAAAAAGATGCGAGATGGTGGGACTTGGAGTGTTGAATAGATGAACGAACGGACACAGAAACAGATGCATGAATGGACGCATGAACGGACGCAGGGGCGGATGCACGAAAGAACGCAGGGACGGGCGCACAAACAGACGCATGGACGGTCACACAGACGGACGCATGGACGGACGAATGCTTCGCCCCACTCTCCATCATTCACTCCGTGGATATGCTGCCATTTTTTTAGTGTCCCTTTAAATGGCGTGAGTACGAGGCGGGGAGGAGATGCTATGCAGGGCAGTGCGCTCTTACGGGCATATTCTGGGTAAGAACACACACATCTATGTACACATCTAAGGTTTTCATGTATATCTGAAGTACACTTATATCAGGGTAAGTGCATGCACGTCACTGTCAAAAGTTGACAAAATCACAAGAAACATGAAAAAACAAAACAAAAGAAAGCTGAATGATTCTCGCTGTTCGGGCAACCGGCTTTAAAGAGAAATTTTCGCTCTGCCTTAACTCGCGCCAATAACGTGTACTCTGCTGCTCGACCGATTACAGTCACTAATTACTGAGAAATTCCAAGTTTTCTCAGACTCGCGGTCCCTAATCGTTTGACGTTGACTGTACAAGTCAAGAGAACGACGAATAAAGCCGCGACTCTGACAGTGTTTCCTCATGCATGGCGCAACTTTTACGTTTGGTTGATTGATTGATATGTGGGGTTTAACGTCCCAAAACCACCGTTTGATTATGAGAGACGCCGTAGTGGAGGGCTCCGCAAATTTCGACCACCTGGGGTTCTTCAACGTGCACCCAAATCTGAGCACACGGGCCTACAACATTTCCGCCTCCATCGGAAATGCAGCCGCCGCCGTCGGGAATCGATCCCGCAACCTGCGGGTCAGCAGCCGAGTACCTTAGCCACTAGACCACCACGGCGGGGCAACTTCTATACGTTTCATCGCCACGCACAATAAATTGAAAAAAAAAAAAACAACTAAAACAAAATGTATCAGTGAAGCTCTCCTCGCCCCCTCTTCTCGAGCGTGTACTACTATAGCCTTGCTACGTTAGACCGATGAAACGGGCTTCAATAAAGAAAGAAAAAACAACGAAGGTTAATGCTTCCCTCGTTCCGCAACCTAACCCACGGTTCGTCTCCCAAGGGTCACGCGTGCAGGTGGCGTGCTCTGCCGACCTTGCGATTCAGGTTACACTGCCATAACGTAAACTCCTCGCGAGACAGGCGAGCTCGAACAAAGCGAGACGGAACCCCATTTAGAACGAACGTCGGCGGTTTCGTGGAATAATCATTCGCGCGACCGGAGCTTCAAAAAGGAGTTCCCGTTATGACGGTACTTCAAACATCACCTTGTTTCCGTCATCTTTAAAGACTTTATGAGTACTTCTTTGCCGTTTGTGTTGTTGTTGTTTTCTTTCTTCATCGCTTCTTTTGCGTCCACGTGCATAGCACAACTGTGTACTTCGTCCGACCCAGAAAAATAAGATATATATATAAAAGTAAAAGAAAAGCACTTGACGGAACACTATGGCACCGAATTGGTTCGCTCGTACACACACAAACCCTCAGGGCACCCCCCCCCCCCCCCCCGTGATCTTTCTTTATCTTCTATTCGGTGGTTTGGCGCCAATTGCGGAAAGAAGGCGCACTCTCACGAGAGGAAGTACCGCTTTCATGACGGCGCACTTCGGTGCTAGCTGTTTTGCCGCCCGCCAGTCGGAATAAGGAAGCAACAACAAAAAGAATTGATTATTCTATCCACCACAAAGCTTGCGCAACTGCGGGTGTCCCTCGCTTCTTCCTGTTCCATCAATTTTACTCGATTACCGTTTTCTTCCGCCTCGGCCGCATATGTAGGGCTTTATTTGCTTCATTTCTGTCAACCGGGGTGAGAGAAGTGAAGTTATGGGCCGAAGTGGCGAGTGCGCGCGCGATGTTTTATTATATATGTGCGCGTACGAGGCGCCGGCTCCCGAGTCACTTTAGTACGGCGCAGCGTGCTCATAGCTGTTGCGAAACTGGAGAGCTGATGAATCGCTGAGGTAAGCCTGCCCGTCGCGATGTGTAGTGACGCGATGGAAAATATCCTGCAAACCCGAAGAACGTGCTGGAATCCTCCGGGAAGTGGTTGATCGTTGCACATGATTAAACGATCACACAGTCTATAGAATTACGTTTATTAGTAATGCGTGCGACGGGTGACACTCTGTCACGACGACTTCTGGTCAAGCGCTTATACTTCTGGTTTTTCGAACATTCGGAGAGTGTGTTTTAAGAAACAAAAGTGGCACGAAATCAGTGGAGGGGGGGAAGGGGGTTGAAACGCGTGCAAAATGAAAACTTCCAGGGGATGGGGACGCGTTGATATCCCCTTCCTTCTACATATATCTTGCCCCATGATGTTGAAGTATCAAGGGACACCCATGCGATCGATTTCGCCGTCTGTCAGGTAATTCGGGGAAACATTGAACATTACTGACATTAACGCTGGTGAAAGACGGTAGGTTAAGCAAACGCTGTGTGGCATTCTGTGTTCCCCTGCACTAAAACGTCGCCACAAAGTTTTCTTTCTTTTTTCTGGGGGGGGGGGGGGGGGGTGTAATTACACTCCATGTACGCCCGTATCTTCGTCGGCGCATCTGTAGTTATGCATATGTGACATTTAACAAATTCAATGAGTTTTGAACACCTCTCCCCTTCGTAAACTCATCGGTGTTCCCCTAGACTTTTGTCCTTGTCTGCGAGGCGTTGAGATTCCACTATTTGGCGAGACAATTGAGCAACGCTGTTACCCACCAATATTATCGTTGTACTCACTACAGCTCCATATAGGTCCCATATAGTTTACGCTGCACACTTTTGTTTTTTTGTGGTCGTTGGCGAAGGAAGGTCATGTCTGAGTGAGAAAAGATGTTGAACTAAGGAGAGGAAGGGTATCCTATGAGCAACAATAGAAAGATACGGAACTTCACAACAACAACAACAAAGGAAACTAAGCAAATAAAATGGGTGCGCGACAAAAACACACAAGGCACATATGAAAATGAAGGAAGTGCTGGAAGAGAGGGGTGTAGGTATATCATAAATCGCGGCCCGGGTAAGGAAATTGGAGAAGAAGAGCTGGGGGGGGGGGGGGGGGGGCATCAACCGAGCATTTCGGCGCAGCGGAAGGTCGGCCTCGCGCCCTGCTAAGCGCCAAATGTCGGCCGAGCAAGCAAGGACAAACCGAGAGCGCCGCGAGAACGGCGGTCGTCGTGTTCCCGAGCGAAAATTTTTCTCGACGTCGCCCAAGCAGCTTTGCAGCCGGAGGCGCCGGCATCATACCCATAATGCCCCCAGAGGGCGCTGTAGGTATAAGTATAAATAAATACCCGGAGCGCCCGCTTTCCTTGCGGCGCCCGCAGCAACGATGACGGCCTTATTCTTTCCTCGCGACCTCGGTTTGTGGTCGCCGACTTGGCCGCCAGACATTTACACATTCTGGAAGGGAGGGCGAGAATTTCGTGTGTGGTTGCTCTTGAGGTTATTCTGCGTAGGTTCTTTCGCTTCCTGTATACCGTGGGGCTCTTTCTTGCCGCTATTTTTCACTCGTAATTTTGTAATACTGGTGATAGAGTGGGGTTAGATGTGGTGTGTCTTTAAACCGGAAGGCCTTCCGTTTCCCAGGCTTCTTTTCCCGTTTATCCGTTATCCGTATATACAGGATGAGTTTTTCGTAGATTCGAAATGGAATGACCGTAAAGTCTCAAAGCAGTACTGGCATGCCGTTTACGGCTTTTCGGGTCTCTCTGTCCTTCTGCTGGCTTTTTTAATTAGAGGTTCCCCCCCCCCCAAATAATGATAATTATAAAAGTGGCCTGAAACAGCTTCTTGTAAACTTTTCAACATACCAGTGTCCCCAGTATTTATAATCAAGAAAAGTTCTTTGTTATATCAGCTGATTTGGTTGTTATAGTAGCTGATATAAGCTTTATCGCGATGCAGTTAAAAAACGACAAACCATGTTAGCGAAGGAGGGCCAATGAGACGCGGTATTTGCCAACAGAAAGCCCGCACAGTGAATGTTGTGTAATTTTTTTTTCACCCGAAAGGTGGCCACCTGGTGGTGGTACACTGGTTACCGTCATGTTCGGCTGCTGACAGGCCCGCGCGCTTAGATTTAGGTGCAGTGTTTAGATTCAGGTGCTAATTAAACCCAGGTGGTCGAAAATTCCGGAGCCCTTCACTGTGGTGTACCTCGTAACCATGTCGTGACATCGACACGTAAAACCGCCGCAATTATTGTACCATATTATGAGAAAAGGTGTGCACTTTTAATGACGTCATGGCGCAGAAGGTGGTCACGTGGAATGGCATGCAATACACCGGCGAGTTTTGCAACTCGGTCGCATGGTACGCAGACTTCCATGAAATCGGAGTGCCGGCCTTATCGTTGAAATATATCTGCTCATGATCGCAAGAGAGGTGGGCGATTCTGCCACCGCGGTGGGATCCGTCGCTTAGGGCCCGTGTACTTCGGTATAGGTGCTCGTTAAAGAACCACAGGCGTTTGGAATTTCCGGAGTCCTCTACTGCGGCGTGTGTCATCGCCATGTCGCGATGCCGACGCACTAAACGCAAGATATTATTTTACTGTTAGATTCATTCGGCAAGATAGCAGCGTTAGTCACGGTCATGAAAACGCGGTTAAAGTTCAGTACGCTTTCACCTATCTCTCTGAATTCATGTCACCAAAGGAATATTTGCAAAACGCGCAAGTTCTTTGTATACCACTCCTGAATGTACGAAAGAGGGGCGTTCCAAACTCGCCGTCATGGCTACGAGCAGCTCTGACCGATTCCTAGAGTTTGCATGCACCTAAATGCCCGATGAAGTTGACAGGAAAACCGCCGCCGCGGTGGTTCTATCGGTGAAGCAGCGGAACGCGCCATTCGAAGGGTGACAACGATACGTGTGGTTTAACTTCCCAAAACCACGATATGATTATGAGAGACGCCGTATTGCGGAGGGCTCCGGAAATTTCGACCACTTGGGGGTTCCTTAACGTGCACCCAAATCCGAGCACACGGGCCTATATACAGCATTACCGCCTCCATCGGAAATGCATCCGACGCAGCCGGGATTCGATCCTGCGACCTGCGGGTCAACAGCCGAGTACCTCAGCCACTATAGACCACTGCGGCGGAGCCCGCGAAGGTTGCAGGTCGGGTCCGTGCCAGCGGAAAGTCATCTTTTCTGTGTATTTTATTTTCTTCACAACTATATACACCACAATCTTAATAGTAAGTTATGTTGGGTTAGTTGGTACATATTAGGGTGAAATACGTGGCGCAAGGTTGACCAAGAGAAAAAAAGACGAGACAGAAAGAGCGCCAAACGCTCTTGGCGCTCTTTCTGTCTCGTCTTTTTTTTTCTTGGTCAACCTTGCGCCACGTATTTCAGCCTCATATACACCACAGTTGCTGCGGTTAGCTTAAAAGAGTATGATTAACGCCCTTTATGCCTTCGTTGGCTTGATTATGAATTGATTTGCTTAAGGTTGCGCTTACCATTCTTGAGTCACAAACGTGTTTCACGGAAACACCCTTAAAGCGGGCAGCACGGGGTCGTTAACCCGGCTCACCGCAGCGTAAACTTCTACGCTTTTTTTTTTCTGTCTTTCCACTGTTTCGTTCATGCTCGAGAATTTCGTTACACGGAGCGGAGGACGCAAAATGGAGAAAGAAAGAAGCAATAAAAAATTACAAAAAAAATAACCAAGGCTGTGCCCGGTGTTGCTCGATCGTGAACCGACGCCGGCACGTGTGACACGAGGAACGAGAAAGAAAAGAATGCGGAGATCGTGACCGCGATGTGCAACGGAGCCGCGTTGTCACGCGTATACAGTCGTTGTCGACGTCGTCGTGTTAACGTTATACACGCGTCGGGCAAACGGTGCGACACTTGACGCCTTCGTTTTGCGTCGAGAGACGTTTTTTTTTTTTCTTCTCTTATCTCTGTCGAGCTGTGTTTTGGAAACCCGTGCGTTCTCCGGGCTCGCTGAGCGTGGTGGAGCGCGTTCGCATGTTGCTAAAGGTTGGCCGGCCGCCGAACAAAAGGATGCCATGATGGCGCGTGTATACACCACGAGCGAGCGAGCGCCTTGGAAAAAGAAAAAAAAAACGCGCCGGTAAGATGCCCGAAAATGCGGCAAAACTGTTCTCGTCGTTGTTCGCGAAGATTAGGGACACGTCTGTATACTCCTTTTTCACGTGGGCGGTCGTTTTGCGGCACCGTGGCCCACGTGAAATGTCGGAGAGGCGGACAGTGTATACGTGGACCCGTGCGCCTCAAAGAGATCTCGGAAGAAAAGAAAAGGCTTGCACTTATAGCGTGGTTGTCTTCTTTCGTTTCATTGTCGTCGAACGCACCTGAGGCTTAGCGAGAGACGTGGTGCCCCGTTCTGTTTCGCCAAATGCGCGAACTGCCAACGACCGCGAAGGATAGGGCACGTGGCGCTCCATGTATTCGCCTATACTATAATATACTCGTATGCATGGTGTAACAACGTATATACTCTTACACCGTTGAGAAGGGTTGCTGCTCGGGTCATCCATAAACGCGGCGAGTATTGGCGTGGTACGTATAAGAAACACGGCACAGACGTAAAGAAAGGTATACGTGCCTACCTTTCTTTCCTATATAAACAATAATAGTTTAATACTACGGTGTTTACGTATCAAAGTCACGATATGATTACGAGAGGCGCCGTTAGTGCAATCTCCGGACATTTTGTCATCCTGGGGTCATCGAAAATACGACCGCCACGTGCGCGATCGAACCCGTGGTGTTTGGGTCAACAGCCGAACACCATAAACCGCTGCTCCACTACGGCGAAATTCTGCGCGTACTGTGCTTACACTGTGCTCGAAGGCGAAACTCCCCCTAGTCTTGCCTCCGTGGTAGCCCATCTTTGGAGAAGCGACGATGCCACGTGACGAATTCGTCATCCTTTTGTGTAACGTTGTTTACGTAACTAATTTTAAACTATATCACGTGATGACGATTTGTTGCATCGCTCCGTGATGACGGCGACGCCACCGGTCACTTAAGGTACTTAAGGTTTTCGCCCTTTTAAAATGATACAAAAGAACTTCGAGCAAAATAGTAAATGGAGGATAATGAAAAGGAACCGCCAGAAGGTCACTGTGCCCTGCGCACGCCTACGCTTTTACCTCCCCCCCCCCCCTTTAAAAAAATACAACGCTGTTGCTTGCAACAAGCGCACCATGCTGCTACGAACTTGGTGTCATCTTTAAACAATGAAAGAATACACGAAAAAAATCGCAGCATATCCAGGGAGTAAATGATGATCAGTGGGGCACAGCGTCCGTTTGTCCGTCCGTGCGTCTGGAAGGACGGACAGAGGCACGAACAAATGGAACCACGGACGGACGGACAGACAGAAGCATGGAAGGACGAACACTGGCACGAACAGACGGATAGACGGAACCATAGACGGACGGACGGACGGACAGACAGAAGCACGGCCGCTTCACTCCACTCACCATCGTTCACTCCATTGAAATGCTGTGAAAACCAGTAACACCATCTGGTTATATTATTCCTAAGGACATGTACACACAACGGCATCTATTGAGCAACTCATAAACTAGAGGTGGCTCATACCACCACTACTACTAGCACAACAGAGGAGGGAACGACCCTTGGCCTAAGGAGCTTCGCGCCTAAAAATAAATGAAGACTAGAAATGTGCACGCCACAGTGGTTCACCGATTCGGTCCTTTCGCGCACCGCTTAAGTTAAGTGATCACGCTTATTTTACACTCGGAGCACGTCTTATGACACATATAGAGGGTCGTGTTGAATTCAAGACTGTCGATACAGAGCGTGTATACTGAAAAGAAGAAAAAAAATGACGAAGAAAGAAATGTGGGGCGCCGTATTCAGCGCGCGTCGAGATAAAGAGAATGCTGGTGGCATCGTTTCAATTTCGCAAAAAGTAAAAAAAAAATACATATACAAGAAAGGAGAGCCTCGCTTCGAGTGTTTGACACTTGTTGAACGTTCACTTTAAAAATACAATTTATAATTATCGATATTCTTTGTCATTTGTTTACTCTTGCTATATCTATGCGTACAAATGCTTCTGAAACGCGCATTTTTTTGTGAGCCAAAGACGTTTTGACCGTTATTATATATATATTTATCTATACAGCCTCCTACGTTTGAGTGCAGTAGTGGTCGCCACATTAACTTGGTATACATGCCAAAATTGACATAAAAGGGTATGAGTATATGGCGAAGATCACGGACAGATCATGGCACGAATAACAGGTTGGTCACGTTTGGCGCATACCACAGCCCACGGCATGCGGCTATGCGCCACAGGTGACTCACAGTCCATACCAGTAACCTGCAGGGCAGTGCATACTGACGTTGAACAAGTTATAAGACATTTCTTGTGGATGAAACAAGAGAAATAGATACCATTTTTAACTTAATGATCTCAATGTAGCGCAAGAACGCTTACATATGTACGCCTGTGACACAGCAAGCTATATAGCCTAATGTCGCCCGTCCCCGCATACGATTACGCCAGCGTACGCTGCCTAAACATTGTGTCGATAATGTTGAAGCGTGTGCTTCGACGTAAGGGCTAGTGTTACGTCAGAAAATGAGTTACACTTTAAACGTTAAGTTATAGCGTGCCTAGTAAGCCACTACCCCGATACATCATCATCATCATCATCTTAATGATGATGCACTTGAGTAGTGACTTACTGTATGCACGCTAACGTACCTGTCGTTGAAGAGTAGCTGATCTTCTAACGTAACGCCGGCTCAAATGCACACTACTCAAATAACGCAAATGCGCCGATCTGCTTCTCAAGGCCCAGTTCAAAGTGCGACGAACATATAAGTAGCTATTTGCCGGCTCCGTCGCATGAAATCGACCCCCACAACGCGTGGGATTTCTCGGAATTTCCGCACAATAGCTTCTTTCTACAATGGTGTGACAGAGCCATATATGGCTGGATTTGTCTCCTTATACGAACCGACTGTGCTCTATACGGCCGACTTTTTTCCATATATGAGCAAATCTAGTCCTATATGGCCACATTAAAATTGTACGGCAATGTACGGCAATTGATGGCCACATACGCTGACATATTTACTCGTATATGGCCACATATAATGTATATAAAGTGATATATAAGTGCGATACATTTTCGCAAGAAGTCGCTCCGAAAACGCGGCTTCTCCGCGTTACCGCTATTTCGCGACGCGCGTGAGTCGAATCGGAACCGAGCGCGATTAATCGCGACGCCGCAATACTGCAAGCGTGTTGTTTCCTATAAGTGTTACGGCGGACGTATGTATGTGACTCGAGCCGTGCGCAATATCCGATCGCGTAGGAAATTCGCTCACCGCTATCAGGTGGTGGTGCAATAGCTTTAAAGAAGAAAGTTGAAAAAAAAAATGCACACTATTTTGCTACGGCATGAGGAGACAAAGCACTATAGATAACCGATGACCGGGTGGCTTTCCTGCTCAAGCCAAGTGACCTCTGTTGAATACAGTCAGCTACACTGATCGTTGATGGGTTTGGCTAATCGAAGCTGAGCTCATCGCCACTGAGCTCATACATCTAACCGTCGGAAGTTATGAATATCTGTTCCCTTATGTATAAATAAAAGTGTGTGTGTTATGCATATTGTTACGGGGAAGATTTATTCACCGAGAGCTGGTCTTGCTAACGGCTTAAAGAGCGCACAGTCATGCAGGCCAACGGGAGAAGCTCGAGAGTCCAACCCACAACAACCACGTTGTCATCTTCTTCATTTGGGTGCCAATTCAGCTGTGTCGATGCGACAGTTCCATACACGTATCATCACCCCGGCCCGTAAGGCACCGTCTCGGTGCCTGTTAAATGAGCGAGTCGGCGTTGTAGGGCTTGAGACGAGAAACGTGGACTACTTCCGTTCTGGGTGCAGCAGCTGATGAGTTTGTGGTAGCGGAAATCTCGCAGGTCACAGGTGTGACCTGACGAATGACTCGGTAGGGCCCGGCGTATCGCGATAGTAGTTTCTCGCAGAGGCCAACACGTCGAGATGGGAGCCACAAGAGAACAAGAGATCCCGCAGAGAAAACGGCATCTCTATGTCGACGGTCGTAAAGGGACTTCTGTGCTGTCTGCGACGACGATAACCGAGCGCGCGCTACCGCGCGTGCCGTGAGGGCCCGGGTGATCGCATCCTGAGCGTACGAAGTGGAGGATGGGTGGTCTGATGAAAGCAGTGTGTCGAAGGGCAGTAAGGGATGACGTCCGAAGAGTAGATAAAAAGGGGAGTAGCCCGCTGTTTCATGACGCGACGAGTTATAGGCGAAGGTTACGAACGGAAGAGCTATGTCCCAATCAGTGTGGTCGGTAGATACGTACATGGAAAGCATGTCCGTCAATGTGCGGTTTAGGCGCTCCGTAAGGCCGTTAGTCTGAGGGTGGTAAGATGTGGTGAAGTTGTGACGGGTTGCACAAGATCGGAGTAGGTCATCAACCACACGAGATAGAAAGTAGCGACCACGGTCTGTGAGCAGGTGAGTCGGAGCGCCATGCTGGAGAATAATGTCGTACAGCAGGAAGTCGGCAACGTCGGTTGCGCAGCTGGTTGGTAGCGCTCGAGTGATTGCATACCGAGTGGCATAGTCAGAGGCCACTGCAATCCATTTATTTCCAGTTGTAGAAGTAGGAAAGGGACCTAGCAAGTCCAACCCCACTCGATAAAATGGCTCGGCTGGAGCTTCAATAGGTTGAAGAAGACCGGCAGGGGGAGTCGTAGGCTTCTTTCGGCGCTGGCAGAGGTCACAAGATGTGACGTAACGGCAAACAGAGCGGTACAGACCCTTCCAGAATACTCGTCGTCGAATGCGGTCATAAGTTCTGGAGACTCCTAGATGTCCAGAAGTTGGAGCGTCGTGGAATTGTCGCAGAACATCCTTTCGCAGGTGATGCGGTACGACGAGTAAAAGTTCCGCGCCGTCGGGGTGTAAGTTGCGGCGGTACAAAATGTTGTCTTGAAGCAGGTATCTGCTAAGAGATGGGTCAGGATAACGCGATTGAAGGCGGTCAATGATGGTGAGCAACGATGGATCTCGGCGCTGTTCGTCAGCCACGTTCAAAAAGTCAGTGATGGCGAAAACGCAGGCATCGGATTCCAAATCAGTGGAGCTAGGTGGATCAACGGGGTGCCGGGATAAGCAGTCAGCATCGCTGTGCAGCTTTCCAGATTTGTAAACAACCGAGAACGTGTACTCCTGTAATCGAAGAGCCCATCGGCCGAGTCTTCCTGTAGGGTCCTTAAGCGTCGACAGCCAGCAAAGCTTTGCATGATGGTCGGTGATGACTGCGAACGGACGTCCGTATAAGTACGGACGGAATTTCGCGATAGCCCAAACGAGGGCTAAGCATTCCCGCTCAGTTATAGAATAATTTTGTTCCGCTTGCGACAAAAGGCGGCTAGCGTAGGCTATCACACGGTTGGTGCCATTCTGTATCTGAGCGAGTATAGCACCAATGCCATGGCCGCTTGCATCGGTGCGAAGCTCTGTTCGAGCCGTTGGATCAAAATGAGCCAACACAGGTGGTGAGGTGAGGGCGGTAATTAGTGACGCAAAGGAATGTTCTTGGTCCCTTCCCCAAGAGAAGGCCACATTCTTTTTGAGGAGATCCGTGAGGGGCCTAGCAATATCCGCGAAGTTGAAGACAAAGCGGCGGAAGTATGAGCAGAGCCCAATAAAACTGCGAACTTCTTGTGTGGAACGCGGAACCGGGAATTCTCGGACTGCACGGACTTTGTCAGGGTCGGGTTGAACACCAGTGGCGTCAACAAGGTGGCCGAGTAGTTTAATCTGCCGACGTCCAAATGAACATTTCGACGAATTCAGTTGGAGACCAGCGCAACGAAAAACGTCAAGAATTTCCAAGAGACGAGACAGGTGGCTTTCGAAGGAGGGCGAGAAAACTATTACATCATCCAGATAGCAAAAGCACCTCCACCAAAAGATGTTACGGGGAAGATTTATTCACCGAGAGCTGGTCTTGCTAACGGCTTAAAGAGCGCACAGTCATGCAGGCCAACGGGAGAAGCTCGAGAGTCCAACCCACTACAACCACGTTGTCATCTTCTTCATTTGGGTGCCAATTCAGCTGTGTCGGGGTGACAGTTTTATACACGTATCAATATGAATAAAAAATCAATGTGAAAACAAATGGTTATCCTGCCGTTGCGGCCGGGAACTCACCTTTATTTGATAAAGATTGGTTCCCGGCTGAAACGTCAGATTAAAAGTTATGCTTTATACCGCGACTTCTTATTCATGTAAGTGTTCTGGGTACCCACTCGTCAGAGACCCTTCTAAGGTTAAGATTTCTCACAGCTCATTCAACATCGAAAGCGCTTCATGCATCGGTGGTTTCTCATGCCATGAACTCGTTCACGGCATAATTTATTTCGACACGACCTGATCAAGTGTGAGGCCCTCGGGATGGCTTTATGCTCTCCCATTGTGGAGTACCAGGTACTCTAAGTCGTTAACAATTTTACAATTCTTTAAACAGGTGATACCTGAGCAGCTAGTGATATAACAAGGCCACGTTGAAACGCAAAAATATGAATTTTATAACTAAGTTTTGACCGGAAGTCGGACATTATCGAACTTAGGATCAAGTGACGCTCTGATCACATGACTCTCAGGTATACGTAACGACAACCGGAAGTAGCTCCAATATTTCTTTTCTTGAGAGTACATAAACACGCTGCAGCCAGACAGCATTGTGTACAGCGTTCGGTTATCCTGCCCCCCTCCTCTGACAAACTGCGTGCGACCGCAACCGCAGTGCACTGGGGAAATTGGGGATTTTCCTCGAACGGGCTTTCGACGGCGAGCGGACTGTCAAACGAACGTCCGGTTCAGCTGACACACGCATCCTATATATGGTATACACACACTCGTGCACGTGCTCTTCGAGTCCTTTCTTTCCGCTTTGTTCTGACGCCCGGCGCGTGAAAGCGCGAGCGCGAACTGCCACTTCCTTTCAACGCTCGCTCGACTGGCGTCACGCACCGCTAACACAGCGGTGGCACCAGGTTTTGTGTGTGTCTGTGTGTGTGTGTGTGTGTACGACGCGAGTCCGTTGTGCGTCGTGACGTAGTCTCTCTCTCTCTCTCTCCCCCTCTCTCTCTCTCTCTCTCTCTCTCTATATATATATATATATATATATATATATATATATATATATATATATATATATATATATATATATATATATATATATATATATGCGCAGAATGCACTCGTACCCCAAGGCAAACGCAGCGCAAAAAGACGACGTAAACATGAGAAGAAGAGCGGCGACACCGGACAGCTCTGTGCCGTTCTTCTTCCGGTGTTGCCGTCTTTCCGCGCTGCTTTTACTGCGAAGACCAAACAACTACGTATGCCTCGCACGCTGTACGGGTACTGTAGCGCTTTATCGCCCGCCCGTCACTCCGCTGTACATGAAGTGCACCGCATTGTAAACACGGTCCCACGCGTGCGTGTGACGTATACAATGCAGATCACGTCGCTTCAAACGCGACGCACGCGCTGTGCGGCGCTTAAGACGACGGGCGATCGTTAACGGCGTAGCCACTTCTGCGTGGTACGCCGCTGCTGTACATGTGTCCATGCTATATATGGACTGCGGTAGTGGACATGGGCGTGTGTTTATGCGGGACGTTAGTTGTTTCGCATAAAATGCGGTGCTGCTGATTTGTCCCGTCTTGTTTTGGTTGGTAAGAAAACAAAACATCGCTGCAGGTTCTTCATTATTGACCGACGGACGGACGAATGGTGGTGTTGAGTCCCATAGAAACCCACGAATAGACTTGGCAGTAGTGGAATTATAGTAATAAAACTACAGTTACTAAATTGTGTTTTAGTGGCTAAGGTACTCGGCTGCTGACCCGCAGGTCGCGGGTTCGAATCCCGGCTGCGGCGGCTGCATTTCCGATGGAGGTGGAAATGCTCTAGGCCCGTGTGCTCAGATTTGGGTGCACGTTAAAGAACCCCAGGTGATCGAAATTTCCGGAGTCCTCCACTACGGTGTCTCTTATATTCATATGGTGATTTTGGGACGTGAAGCTGTACATATCAATGAAATTGTGTTTTGCTTTAATGGGTGATGTTGTAAGTTACTTATGTGGCTTGGTAGTTAGCAGTGTTATGAGTTACATTGGGTGAGAAAATTTAGCATTAAGTGACTACTTCCCCAATTACTTCTGACCAAAATAAAGCAAGATATTATAGATGTAAGGAACCCAGAGCAAGTGTATAAAAGAACCTCGGATTTACGTCTGCAAGGAACACCGGGTGTTGAGTACAGGTGTTAAGAACCTTACGTGTTTGGATGTAGAGAAACCCAGGTGTGAAAAAACTCGAAGAATCACCGGCGTCAAGAGCAGCCGTAAAGAGCTTGAGTTTTGCGGGTGTAAAAAAAAAATGGCAGCATATTCACGGAGTGAATGATGGAGAGTGGGGCGAAGCATTCGTCCGTCCATTCGTTCTTGCTTCCGTCCGTCCGTGCGTCCGTCTGTGTGACCGTCCATGCGTCCATACGCCCGTACGTACGTGCGTCTGTTCGTGCGTCCGTCCCTGTGTTGGTCCATGCATGCGTCCCTGCGTCCGTTCATGCGTCCGTCCATGCATCTGTCTATGCGTCCGTTCGTCCATCTATTCAACACTCCAAGTACCACCATTTCGCATCTTTTCATCATATATTCCCCATATACAAGCACCGCCATCCAGCGGACATTCCAAGGACTAAACGAGAGGTGGCACACGCACACTTTCTTACGGCTTGCGCTCCGGGTCTACTTCCCACCTTTAACCACCTCGAGTTCATGGTATGTACTAGTTCACTGTATTCATGGCACTGCGGCTCAACGCTAGCTAAACCTTTCTAAAATTAAGGAGGTATAACGAGTATAACGTAGCAACCCTTTCTTGTCAGATAGTGCTCAATGTACATGCCAATGACTGCTAATGGGGATCGCAGCGTGCGCGTTAACTAACAGCTGAATGCTCCTGTCTCTCATTTCCCATTAGCAGCCATTGTCATGTACATTGAGCACTATTTTTTATTGTTCAACAACGCACAGAAGAAATCTCTCACCGGCACCACCTTGGAGGTCAAAATGTTATACTTATAGGATGGCTGCCAGTTGAGCGTGTTGGTAAAGGTGCATAATTAAACAAGCGCAAAAAATACACAAACACAGAAAGGACACGGACAAGCGCTTACTTGTTACCCACTACAACGGCTACAAGGGGCGAATGGGTGCCGCTATAAAAAGCTTCGCCCCTAAAAACTCTACGCGTAAATAACCCCAGGTTCAGGGGTGCTGAAAAAACGCCAGAGATTCTTTATGGTGGACATACTTTCCATTCACCAGCGGAAGGCGTTTCTGACGTTGGTAAGCACTGAGGACTAGCTCCGGCTGGCGAATAGGGCATCAACGTCGGCTGCAAGCCATGGCTTCCTGGAATAAGACTGTCACCCACGCCTGGACGAAGAGAACGCGCGCCTGGTTACGCAAAGAAGTCTGGTCATCTCTCTCCACCGGAAGTTTTTGTTTGTTTGTTGTCGGGGTCGTTCGTGTTTTGTAGAACGAATGTGACAGAAATATTGGGCTAGCTGGTACTCGTTCAGTGAACTGGGAGTGCGGGAACACACAAAAGACACAGGAATGACCACACAGAACCAGTTTTTAGGTGAGCGCTCGTGCTGATGTGGTTCTTCCCAGTTCACTGAACGAATGTGAACGAATGGGAGTTTTTCATTTTTTGTGTTGTCCATTGGTGTCGTGGCCATAAGCAAACTTCTCACGCTGCTCGTGTGCTGCATTCTGAGAAAACGCTCCTTACAATTAGCTTCATTTCAAGACACACTGTGCGACAAGACTGCGTATACCGGTGCAAGGACAGGACTACGACTGCTAAGACTCTATACATGCAGCGGAGCACGCGGTAGCTATTTGGAGAAACATTGATTTGATTGATATGTGGGGTTTAACGTCCCAAAACCACCATATGATTATGAGAGACGCCGTAGTGGAGGGCTCCGGAAATTTCGACCAACTGGTGTTCTTCAACGTGCACCCAAGTCTGAGCACACGGGCCTACAACATTTCCGCCTCCATCGGAAATGCAGCCGCCGCAGCTGGGATTCGATCCCGCGTCCTGCGGGTCAGCAGCCGAGTACCTTAGCCCCTAGACCACCGCGGCGGGGCTGTTTGGAGAAAGAGCCACGGCATGTTGTCCGAGTCCACGGGTAAAAATAAGATCGCGCGACCCGCATAGTGCAGCAGTCGTTCTAAATGATAGAGGGAACACGGGGACCCCTTGTCACTTTTCTGAGGACACATGTAGTACGGGGCACGTATGACGACGACGTCTCTTTCGCGCTGCTATGTGCAAAAATGCTTTTTTTTTTCTCGCGCGGACGTTATTTGTGTCGGACAACTCGTGGGGACAGGTCACAGCTGCTGTATAGACAGTGACAGCCCGCATAGTGACGGTGCGGGAAAGGTCAGCCTCAGCCTATATACACGACGCCGCATTTGAAACTAAACACGCTTCAGTTACGATACATATGCGAGCTAATTGCGATGTTACAAGGAAATTGTGTGATTGCACTATTCTGTTCTCACATTCATCGCGCTTTCCTCACAAAAGAGCACTGAACAAGAGACGCGAATTCTAGTATTTTTTTTCGGAAGGCTATGTGCGTAAGGAGCCGATAAGTTGAACTTTCTAGGTAGAAAATGGGGATCATTGCTGATACCGTAGGAGTGAAACTAGCTCACAACATTGATTTGGTGCGCAACAATTTCCTAAACAAGGCGTGTAAATATGTCGTCGCTTTATATGCGATAATACTATCTGTATATTTAACCCAGTGATGAAAGCGCTGCTCACATTGCTCCAAACTGCCCCAGAGGAGAAAGGCTGCTCCCAGCTGCTCCAAAGTGCAATGTTTGTTAGTGACTGCTGCAGGCTTGCTGCGAAGTGATGTTGGGGTAACAAAAAACACTGAAGTCACCTCATGTGACCATCCCGCGAGCCATGAAAAAATATTGGAAAAAGCTGTATACTGTGATCGAGTATAGAGTTTTTATAGTAGTGGTACACTAGAATATTGACCATGCTACACGTAATATATATATATATATATATATATATATATATATATATATATATATATATATATCATCATGCCGTCATCATTACGTCATTGTGACATCACATGACATCCTCGCTTGATTAATGATAGACCGATCCTTGAGGCACTCGAGATAGATGCATTTTTTTGTGTGTGTGTGTGTGTATGGAGGGGGGTAGTAATCGACTGCGTCGAGAAAGAACATCGTTCTTTTGCTGTGCTATACTGATACAATATTCTACTTTACTTTTACTTCTACTCTAGTCTACAACAACCAATTAGCCCATCGAAGCCTTGTTGAAGAAGACGGCTTCGCCTTCGTGTGGCCTTAGGTGGAGGCGTAAGAAATCGTGTCTCTTTTCGTTGATTGGAGAAGTGAGTGAGTAAGTAGCCGCCCCGAAAAAGAAGTTGACCTCCACACAGAGCTTACAATACATAGAATTCATCCCTTTGATGGCGTCGCCTTCGGGATTTTTTTTGAATCACACGTTTTGTCACGGGTAACAGCTCAAGACCTCGCGCTGTGCGAAGGTCGCCTTGCATGCAGATGTTCGCAACGAGCTGAAATCAGCGAGAGGGGAAAGCTCCAACCAAAAGCACGTCCAGGGGCGTCTGTAAAAAAAAAATTCCCTTGACAATTGGCGACAGCCTAATGAACGGTTTCCACAGCAGCCTTGCAATCAGTCCTCGTCGTGGCACTTTTCGCCAGCGCACACGCCGACGTTAAGGCGCGAGCGTTTCTTCTCCTCCTTGGAAGAAGAACGCCGCGTCATCGCGTAGCGATGCACCGGGCGCGTCTTGAAAGCGAAAGCGGGAGACTTGTCCGAGCAACAGCCTCTCAGCGACAGCAACGGCGGAAAATAAAAGAAAAAGCCGCTGGACCGTAATAGAAACTTTCACTTTGCCAACGGGCGTTCGCACCGCCCCTGTCATCACGTTCCCTTTGGAGGAGGAAGTGGAAACCTAAAACAAACCAAAGAGCAAGAACAGAATGATGGGTCCAACTGGACGGAGAAAGGAAAAGGAGTCAGTGAAGAAGAAAAAACGGGCGTACACTTGTTCGGAGAGCGAGAGAATGCGATAGTTTTGGCTGTACATTCTTTCCTTTAGTTTTGTTTTCCTCTTCCTCTACTTCTTCTTTATTGTTTTGTCTTTAAGGCTCGCTTTCCGTGTTCAAGGCCTTTGGGGGGGTCTGCATTCCAACCGTTAGCGCGTGCTCTTTCTTGCACAGAGAGATGAAATAAATGCGCAGTCGAAAAAAAAAAATAAATGTATACCGTGCGCGCTTACTATAGCCGAGGAGTGACTACGGACTTGCGTCTCTCCTTCATACAAGGGTGATGGCTTTAGCGAAGTGAGGTGTACAACACAGTGCTCGTGAATGTGTGGTACCCCGGCATCAAGCGTTCACGTGGTCACGTACGAGCTGAGAAACTGTAGGACTTTCGCAAAGCTCGTGGAGGGCGTCACATAGCGAGCAAAACCACGAAATACGATGTCTGTGTGAGAGGGAGAGAGACTGAAAGAGAGAGAGAGCAAGAAGCTATACAAGGAGACCTATTCATATTGCTTTATAAAAATGTCCTTTGTTGAATGATTCATTTGTATTTAAGTGACTATTTTCCCCATTTGCATTGGTTTCGACTCGAGCATTATGTGAGAGATACGTGGCTTCATCAGAGCCATCTGGGAACTTGAGCCTGTTTGCTGCCACCAGGAGGCCGTTAGCAGCGAACTGCGAAAGGCGAGCTAATCGTGAACTCGAAGTACAAGGGGCATTGAATATTGTAAAACGGTTGTCTGGAATCGCGCCAAGAGACGGTAAAGTTCACGAGGTGAAATAATGTAGTTCACATATTTTTAGCACGATGCATTTATTCGAAGGAAACGCATACCGTATTTCTGCGGGGAAAATAAAAGGAAAAAAGAAAGAAAGAAAGAGAGCTTCTTTCTCAATTATTCGCATATGTTCTGAAAATCTGGGCCAGACTTCGCGAAGCTTTCCACTAGTAAGTGCTCAACTGACCAATCGCGGTCTCGTTGATAGTATGCAACTATATCGAGATTAGCTGAAAATATAGCCTACAGACAATTCCGCCGAAAGTCTCTCTTTCCGAGTATGAAACTCATATCCAGGGGACGTACTCTGAGACGATCGCTTCTGGCGACAGTGCCGAATCTTTTGACGTAAAACACCTCTTGTCCGGCCCCTGAAGCGGCTGCTTATCGGTATTTCCCAACCGCCTAATCAGCGCACTTCGAAAGCGATACTATGGGGGCATCTCCACGACTGATCGTCTCAGTACGCTGTCGCAGGCTGCGGAAGTACTCAGCTTGTCCTGAGTTCTCGCTGTGCAAAAAGTTTCGAAGCTGACTGTACACGCTATAATATCGAACGGATGCACCTAATAGGTTTTGGGTGCTGTCGATCGGGGGAAGGGATTTAAAATGAAAAGAAGAGAAAAGTGAGCCCCGTAACTGTCTTTCATGGGGAGGACACCTCAACAGTAGCTCATGAGGGATGGGGGTAGAGGAAGGATTAAAAGGATAGGATTAAAAAGTGGAGAGATAGAGAGAGAAGAAGGAGAGATCGAGGCGCAGGGACAGCGAATGACAGAAGTAAGCAGAAGACAGGAAAGATGGACATGGTTGAGGAGTCCGAGGACGGGGCACCACTGGCGAGAGCTCTTGTCGGCGACATGAGATGGCGTAGGGCTGATCCAGTCGGCCAGAGCTACGCTGTCGTCGTCGTCGGGGACCTGCGTCAGGAGGTGGCGTAGGACCAACCCAGTCGGCCAGAGCTGCGCTGTCGCCGGAGATCGCGAGGGCACAACCGGTCGGCACGGAATCCAGCGAGCGGGTCGCTGGCGATCGGGAGCTTATAGAGCGGTGAGCCTCGACCGAGTTACCAACGCTTGTATTCGTGGCTTGGATCGATGTTCTGTGGCTGTGATGTATTTTCAGGCTTCCAACACACTACAGGGAGCAGACGCAATACTTCCGTGAGGCGTGCCTGTTGTTCGGCCACGCCATTCGCGAATGCTCTATTCATCCACGCACTTCGCATTCAAATGCATGCCCAGAGCGTTGCGTGCAAGTGACAACTGTGGTTGCAAGAAGACAATCAGCCGCACATCCCTTTTGATTGCCTTCTCCGCTGTATAAATGCAAGGAGAAGAGCCATTCGACCTCGTTGGTCAAGAGCAGTGATTCCCTCTTGTTGTTATAAACAAAAAAAAAATGAAGTTACTTGTGCGTCACACCTTAAGACACATAAACCGGCAGTCGTCTATATAATACCGAAGTATGGCGGGGATGCGCTCACAGCTGCATGTAGCTCAGGTTGCTTGTAGGAACAATGGTCTTAAGAAAGTGACGCATGAATTTTCTTACGTATTGTTGGAGCACTGCATACAGGTGTGCAGATATAGTTCATCGGACAGGAGGAGCACTGCGCTGAAATAAAAAATGAATAAAATAAGAAAAGCGCAAGAAAGTCATGAACGAGAACGAAATAAGTGCAGAGGACACATAAGGACACGCATACAGCGATATTACGTCAAGACGCCTGCGTGTTGAGGCCACGTCAGCTCTCTTAATTAGCGAAGACACGTTGGTTGCGTTTACTTTCATTAATTCGGTTAACACTTAAAACGACTAAGGCACACTGGTTGAAGAGTTGGCGTTACATTGCTGGCAGTGCATGGTACAAGAGGCGGTATACACGATCTATTCGTTTTCGCACTTGGTGCACGCGGGGTTGAGTGGGCCGTGAAGGCTATACACTCGGAACCACGTAGCACTGTCGTTTCAGAGTAAGCAGACTGTGACCATAGGCTGTGATGGATTTCGCATAGGATTTCACGTAGATGTTTCACATACAGATTTCGCATAGGAGATTTCGCATAGAAGTTTCGCATAGAGGTTTCGCATAGAGGTTTCGCAGCTCGCACTGAGTGCGGCTTCTCTTGCGGCATGATGGTGTGTGAACCAGATTTCCATGGGCGAACTCGTTTCTGACTTTACAGTGGTCGCCGCGCGTGGTCACTGTGTGAGTTGCACCACAGAACACGTATACCAGCACGACGAAATACCAGCGCGGAACTCTGTGAAGTAAGCCGGAGAGAGCCAAAGAGAGAGAGAGAGAGAGAGAGAGAGAGTTTGTTTACGGAGGAGTTGTCCTAGGATGCGTACATGTGTACAATTATATTCCACGTGCTTTGTATGGCCGTGGGCCTGTCTGTCATACTGCAGATGGATTTTAACGAGCATCCGGAAACGTCGCGGTATTGTGGAATGTGAACCGGCAGTCCTAAATAACGACTCTCTTTGCTTGAAGTGCCGTAATTGCAGCAAAATTGAGTTCCAGAAAGTTAGAGCATGGCTTCACGCTCTTTCGCTCCTTATGCTTACACTAAGCGTTAATTCCTTTGGGGACTGGAGTTCAATGGCATACATATACGTGCGTAAAATAATATTCTTTTGTTAAAATGATTCACTGGACGTGAATATGCGTCACCACAAATGTACGTGGGTATGGTCTCTTTCTTTTATTCTTCGTTTTCTCTTGTCATGTATATATCTTCACTTATAGACTCACTGTTTTGTCAAAATGAAGACCTGTTTATTTCCACGAATATGGGCTTTTAGCAATTCGCACTCACCGAAATGCCTCGGCTGCTGACCCGCAGATCGCGGGTTCGAATCCCGGCTGCGGCGGCTGCATTTCCGATGGAGGCGGAAATGTTGTAGGCACGTGTGCTCAGATTTGGGTGCGCGTTAAAGAACCCCAGGTGGTCTAAATTTCCGGAGCCCTCCACTACGGCGTCTCTCATAATCATATGGTGGTTTTGGGACGTTAAACCCCACAAATCAATCGATCTCACCGAAACCACCAAGGCCAGGATCAAACCCGTGGCCTTCAGATCAGCAACTGAGTACCGTAACAAGCACATCACCGCGGCAGACTCCTCTCGACCATGTAATATGTTCGGGGCCCTGCAACACTTTTTGAGCATGGTCAGAAAGCGCTGCCCATTGGTAGTAGAGGCTCTCGACAACACGCGAGCCAAATATTATAGCGCAGCGCGCAGCCTGGGATTCACAACAAATTATCAAAGTCTGCTAAAATTGCTTTCTCTTCTCTCGACAAATCACGGAATAAGCCCAAAAATCACTCGAAGTAAGCCCATCTATCAGCCATTGACTGATTTCAACATGGCGCGCTCGGTCGTTACAGAGATCGCCGCGGGAGGCCGTGACTTGCCCACGCGTGCGCTCACGATCACACTGAAAAATCCGCGCATTCGAAGAAGACAAAAAGAAAATAAAGATACTCAAAGTCACGAGGCTTGCGTGACGTTTTTCTTTGCGCCTGCCATCCCTCCCTGCTTAGCTTCCAGCGCGTACGTCGGGACGAGAGAAGAGAGAATGCAATCGCAGCATGCGACAAAGCTTTGTAACTCCACTCGCGCTGGTCGAACTTTTAAAATTTGTGCGCCGTTTAAATCGTGAGGCAATGAGCTCTTCCAGAGAGTTCATTTCATGGTTACTTGAAAAAGTGTTTCAATGCCCCTTTAAGACAGACGCACTCAGCTCTATTGTCTTTTAGCGTTACACGCCTCATCTTCCTTTCTATGGCTCACTGTGTCGTACAAGTTGAACTCTTTTTGTAAGCTTCCAGATTTCGGCTTCGTATGTGTGAGCTGGTTGGTTGGTTGTGAAACTTTATTGTGGTCCTGCAAGGCACGCGTCAGCACCCAGCGAGTGACTCCCACGTCGGGACCGTTAGGCCAAGCCTATCAGCCACTCGGCGGGCCTGCTGGACAGCCCAAAGTTGGTCAGCCAGAAGGGAGCTGCGTAGGGCCGCCTCCCACCTGGCCGATGTAGTGTCGGGGTTAGTGTACATTGCCTTGCACTCTTAGAGCATGTGCGCCGGCGTGTATACATCCCCACATGCGGGGCAAGCGTCATTGGGGAACACGTCAGGATAAATAGCGTGAAGGGATCTCAGGTTAGGGTACGTGTCGGTCTGCAGTAGTCTGAGCGTAAGGGCCTGTGGCCTATTACGTTTTGGATGAGGGAGTGGATAGAGTCTTTGCGTGAGCTAAAAATGCTTTGTTATCTCGTTGTACGTGGCAGGCGCGTCCCTGTTTTCCATAACCCCGTCGGCCCCGAATTGTTGCCCGGAACCGGTGCGGTTGGTTAGCGCGCGCGTGGTCTCGTGGGCAGGCTCGTTGAGGTTGGGGGGAGCGCCGGTGTCCACGTCTTATTTCGCCAGGATGGTTGCAGCTTATTTCATGGTTCTATGCCCTGCTGTCCAAAGGGACGCTTGAGGTTTTACGTAGGATACTGTGACAATGTCGCGTAACTGAGGGCAGAATCATGACTGTGCAGTCGCCGGTATACAATAGCCATTCAACACTATTGGCCGCGAGATCGAGCAGAGTCGCCGCCTGGCGGCAACTGGCCGAAACGCCGGAGTGTGGATTGCTCCCTGCGTCTTCTGCTATTGGATTGGATTGGATAAACTTTTATTTGGTCCTCCAAAACACAGATCACTGTGTTGCGGGCAGCTCCCACGTGGGGACTGAGATGCCAAGCTCCTCAGCCGCCTCGCGGGCTTGGTGGACAGCCCAGAGCTGATCTGCCAAGGACGAGCTGCGGATTGCCGCCTCCCATCTGGCAGAGGTGATGTGCGATAAATGAGCGAATTTGGTGCACTGCCAGAGCATGTGTTCTAATGAAGCTATTTCCCCACAATGTGGACAAAAAGCACTTACATTAAGGCTTTTGCGGATGCGTCTTCTGCTAGCCACGTCGCGTTTGCATGGGAGAGTATAGTCCGTGGTGCACGTTCGCAAAGGGTGGTTCGTTCGGATATGTTAGCGCGAGCGTAACTGCTTGCACGTATGCTTGAAACGACTAATGAAAGCATTTGGTCTTCCTCGGCTGATAAGATGAGCGATGTACAACTTTCCAGAGTGTTGTGAATTGTCGTCGTACCCTCCATTTACCCAGAATAATTTCAGTGTGGGTGTCGCTTTCTGCTTCAACCAACTCGTGAGATGCACTTGGCATCGTCTCAAACATGAACACTATTAAATGGTGAGTAAATGTAGCGTTTCGGCGACTTGGTTGTAAACAAAAACAAGGATCTGGGCCATGCACTTGCACCTTGCGGTTAGTGTATAACTACGGTGTTCTATAAAGTTCACCGAATATGCGATGAGCTTTAGTTATGTTTATCTGGCTATGGTACTAACACAGAGAGGTAATCTTTTTTAGTAAAGCGTCTCACTTTGGTACTTCAACTCTTCCTAAAAGGGAGTTGCCGTTTGCCATTTTTTAACTTGGGGCAATATTTACGCAGAAAAACCCGTGTGTTTTGATATAAAAATGCTTTGAAGAACCCCGACGTTGAAAATTAAATCAGACAGCGTACCTCGCATTACTGTTGTATACTTTCACGGAAAATGTCATCTTTTTTTTTTACACTGTCTTCAGCGTTTGTGTGGCCTTGTAATTGAATGACGAAAGGCCTCGGTCATTTTTCGATTGAAAAAAAAATGAAGAAGAAAACATGTTCTTTCCATAAAATAAGCAGACCTTTGTTTTATCACTGTAATATTCACGTGATCCTTCGATGAAAGCTTTGTGTGAAAATGTTATGAGCTTTGGTAGTTTTACTGCTGCCCGAACATGTGCGTACTAAAGCCCCTATACTTCGTAAAAGCACCGCCATCTGCTCTCCCCCTCACCGCCTCCTGTACTGCGCGTTGCTTTTTTTTTTTTTTCGCTTGGAACAGTGGCGCCCCCTGTAACGCGCCACGAGCTTGCAGTTTGCTTAAGAGCCGGTCAGAGGAGGAAGTGGCGCAGATCAAATGAACGCTGTACTTTTACGAAGGTATAGGGGCTTTAGTGCGTACATGGTAAACGCCAACGTAACGCAAAGCGCTGTCAGCCACGAAGCTTTCCTGGCTAGACTTATCGACTCTCCCACATTTCATGGGGAACAGAATGATGCACTGAATGCGCGTGCATCTTTGAACTTTGAACTTTGAACTTTATTATGAATAAACAACATACAGTAAAGAAAAACATGTTAGCAACATCTGGATCCTTAGCAGAATGCTAGCATGGATCCATGCAATTATAACATACAATAATTAGAGGCAGGAGAAAGATTTGTGTAATGAACGACATTTTAGTTTAAGATGCAGATTGTTTTGATAAACATATCACTTGTACACAGATACCGAACACATTGAAGAGGAAAAATCCAACTTATACACTACACTTCGAACACGTTTTTGGTTTGCATACTTAACGTAATACATCTAATATTTCTGTACTAATCTTTTTGGTGCTAATCTAATCTTTTTGGTGCTAACAGTGACACCGAACGCGTCGCACCAATATGAGGACTTTCTGCGATCTTTCCTTCTCTCTTTTATGGTATTAAGATGAGGAAGACGTTTAAAAGTAGTTTCGCGCAATATAGGAATGCGTAGTAGGCGGAACATAAGCGAAATGCGTACAAACTACATAGCACAAGCGTGATTTAGTGCGAAAGCGCATTTAGTCAGCCAGCCAAGGCTAGCTTGACTCGCTATAGTAATAGTAATGTTGCATGGGCTTCGTGCGTCGATTCAGCTATAATTGATTGATTGATTTGTGAGGTTTAACGTCCCAAAACCACCATACGATTATGAGAGACGCCGTAGTAGAGGACTCCGGAGATGTCTACCACCTGAGGCTCTTTAACGTGCACGCAAATCTGAGCACACGGACCTACAACATTTCCGCCTCCATTGGAAATGCAGCCGCCGTAGCCGGGATTCGATCACGCGACCTGCGGGTCAGCAGCCGAGTACCTTATCCACTAGACCACCGCGGCGGGGCGTCGATTCAGCAGAGAGGAGCGTAAATATTACCAGTAAACTACAGCCAACGCATTTCATTCGCCGACAATCAGCTCAATCCGCACGCAGCGAAGCGCCGCTACACAGACCCTTAATCACGTTCGTTTTTTTCCACCGATTTACCTTTATAGCAGGCTTGTGTGAACGCCTCTGCGGTAGAGTTCTACACACTGCAGTGATTTTATTGTCAGGTCTCTCCCCCACCCTTTTTTTTTCTTTTCCCACTCTTCCCTTTTTCTCGTCTTTCTTGTCCCCTTCCCTATTCCCCCAGTGTAGGGTAGCCAACCGGATGTCTTTCTCGTTAACCTCCCTGCCTTCTCCCTTTTGTTGCTTCCTCCCCCCCCCTACCTTTATAGCATCAGTGGGCAAAAGGATCTTTAGAAATTAGCCCGCTCATTTTCTACACTTTGTTTATTTGGCAAGATATATTCGAATGATTGTTCTTTTGAGCTGCATAAAACTGATAAGAAATTCCTTCGAACTTTACGTGCGTTCTTTTTATCTGAAAAACTAAAGAGAGACTTTCCTTACCACTGAAAAAAAAAAAGCTTGAGAATGTGCTTTCAGTTTCGAAGTTAGGAGCTAGTAAATGAAGTGACCGAAAGTTTTCTGGGGCACAGTGCTGGTAATCTTGAAACCGTCTTCGCCGCCGACCGCCTATCCACACTTCCACGGGAACGGTACTGCCTGGTATAGCCCGATATCGTCGCGAATAGCTTTGACTGTTAGGATTAACTGGTCAGTTGCTGTTTACCAAGTGAAAACATATATTGGCTTGTCTCAGCTAAGTGACGGATCATACCGGTTCGGCCACCGGACGTGCACACCGTGGCTGTCATTCATTCATTCCTATGGACGTGAGCGCTTCTAGTGGTGGAAGTTCTAAGCAGACACTTAAACGATGCCATTCCAATCGTTTTCATCATCCTGCAGTAGTTTGGTTAAAGGATCAAGGGCAAACTTAACTACTTTTGTCCGCAGTTTATGATTTGTGTTGGTTATAGCAACGTTATTTGGGTAAGAAGCAGAACTCTGCAGTTAAACCAGGTGAAGCAGGGAGGCTTTTTGGAATGACTCAAGCGTGGCGTAGGCGTGTGCTGTTGGCTTCAAAAACGCCGTTCCTTTCTCGTTTGTCACGGTCGCGGCTGCGTGCTCTCCCATAGTAGAGTTCCATGTGCTCTAAATCGTTCAACACTTTTCTTAAGTACACTATAGGACCGCGACGGCTTTCTGCTCTCCCATAGTAGAGTATTAGGTATTCTAAATCGTTAAACACTTTTTGTAAACATGCCGCTCTTCATTGTAGAGTGTTGATAGTACTATGGCCGTAAATCATTTCTTCTAAACACGATCCCTAAATGTGACCATGGCGGCATATGGCTGCCATTGCTGTCGCATAGTAGAGCGAAATAATACTCTAAAGCTTCCTCTCTGTTTTTAAACACATGTTAGAACTTTATTCTTGCAAATTCACTGCGCTCTCATACTAGGGCACATGATGCCTCATCGTCGTCCGTCCACGAACATAAAAAATAAAAAAAAAATCCAAATGACCTGCTCCAAGGGTAATGAAGTCGTGTAATGAAGTCATCATGACGCCACGGATTCTCAAATATTTAATAAGTGAACCTTGCAAATTTGTACATTGACTGACCTGTGAAGCTGACGATGGTGTTTTATACTATGGAACTATAGCGCGTATCGGTGAAATGCAGTCTGTCACCTTAATAACTACGATTCTCTTCGCTCCTCGTTACAAGCCTTGGTCATCCCTATTTATTCTACATTCTTTCTTCCTCATTACGGTTAAGATATCATTATCATCATTTATTAAGTTAGATGGCCCCTATTGGGGTATCACATATTAACATACATTTATTCTCTGTCACTCTGCTCTCTTCTTGTCTGGCAATGTGACACCTATTAACGCGATAGCGTGAGAGAGCTCGTTTCGCAGAACTTGCGGCGTCGGTGTCGTTGGTTGTGAGCGAAGAATCATCATCTCGCCCGCCACCGGAAAATCGAGAAGGATGCCAATAAAAAAAAAATCACAGTTTCGCCGCATGTGCGAAGTAATGAATGCGATAGCAACAACTTGGAATATATAGAACGCTGAGAATGGTAAGTGGATGGGAACGAGGAGTGTGCTGCTCACGCACTCACAAATGACGCTCCAAAACAACACACACGGGACGAGAGCGAACTAACATAGTTTACAGCTCGACACTTATTGTGCTGTGTAAACAAAAACGACGCGCGAAACGTAATCACGGGACATGCAATATACCCCAAAAACTTCGCGGACGAAGGAATTGTGATGCAGCTGTTCACCAGCACAATAGCACTATAGTTCGAAAACTCACGTTCCCCGATCGTGAAAAACCACTGAACTTCTGATATAGCAGCCGTGTGAATGTCACTTTGGTAACCTTATAGAGCAGAATGTTTATTTGCGTGTCGCATTCACCGTCACGAAAGGCAAGGCCACGTCGGCCGTGCGCAATCAAAGGCAGTCACAGGAACGGCTACCTGCTCATTCTGTGAGCTAGTTAAGCACGGAAATTTCACGCCACTATAAACAGCATATAAGCAAATAAATAAACTACGGAATGTATACGCACAAAACTACCATGCAAAATAGCGAGCGGTGCCTTGTTGACCCGGCAAATAATGCACCGAACTTGACACGAGATCTGATAACAGACTGCTAGCGTAAGCTTCCTTCCCTCGTTTATGTCGCTCGACTAAAAAATAAACCAATCAACCATTCAGCTAAGTGTCAGATAAACTGTGAACGAAATTTCTATAGTTTGGATTGTCATCATTCCTATACTTTTGTAGAATACTCCTTTAACACTAATTGCTTTAAATACTCATTTTTTCTCTGTAACTATTAAAGATTTGAACTCGCTGAAACCCACCTTAAGCACTGAATCATCCATAAACTTGTTTTCAGCTGCGATTGAAAGCGAATTGCTTGACTCGCAAATCGCACTAACATCGCATCATCAATATACATAATAAACGAGTCGGTGTCATATTGATAATACAAAAGTTTTCTTTTTATGATTGTTATTTTCAAGTGACATGTTTTTCGATTCGTTTATTGTTCTTAAAATTATTTGAATAAGTTGTTCAATAAAAATGCCTACTTGTTTTCCCTACCCCATATTACAAATGCATGCATTGTCTTTTCGCGGTCGTTTTGAACGATATACTCTAGTTCATGATTTTGTTTTGCTATTACTAAAATTGTTTGATTGCGTATTCTTTAACGGCAATGTATAAGCTATGATTTGCATGTCATTTTGTAATACCGGCTTTTTTGTGTTTTCTATCAATATGAATCTGTGTAAACAAATATTCGTTTTCATATGCCTTCTCTGCTATAATCTCTGATGAGATTGGCAGTATTGTTAAATAAATAAATAAATAAATAAATAAATAAATAAATAAATAAATAAATAATTAAATAAAATTATGAGTATTCCGAAAAAAAAATTGTCTTTCGGTTTTGTTCACTCCTCACCTAATCGCGCTTCAATCATGCGGCGGGCGTCGATGTCTGTGGCAATAGGTTTTCGAACACTTTTCGTTCCAAGTTTCACGACCGATATTACTCGACCATGCCGCGACGTGGCTATACAAGCGCGTCATTATGTCGACGGCGTCTACCGATGTTAACGAACATGAAAGAAGTCTGCTCACGTTGCGAGTGTCGGCGGCCTCGCACAGCTATATAGCTGCACGCTTTGGGATGGGAATGAAAGAGATAGATGGACTTGGCAAGCGGTTCTTCTAAGGATAGCATTCGGACGCTGACCCGCTGGTATAGAGAAAAGAAAAAAAGAAGTCGTGTCGTGGGAGCCGCATTTTCTTTCACTTTCGCCTTGAGGAACGAACGCTCGCATTGTTTGTAGCCTGGCGTGCTGGCGATGTAGAGCCCCCTCACGCTGCTCTTTGCAAGCGGCCCGTCAACGAACTTCGAGCAGGCTAAAGAGCAGTAACACGGCACAGCGGAAAAACGGTGGAAACGGTGTTTGGCGGCCGTGCCTACAGGCAACCGACAATGGTTAGGTAGCGCAGCGATCGACCCAGCCATCAGCGCCGCGGTGTCGATTCGGCGAAGCTTTACGCGGTAAACCATCGCTTAACCAGGCCCACTCGGGACCGTCGGGTTAAATTTGAAGGCCCTCGCGCGTTCCACCTAGAAATAAGAAAAAGTGAATAAGAGATAGCGTGCTAAGCAGTATACCCTGTTTTAAAGAAACGGTTATTAAACAAAAGTATGACAGGTGGCTACTGGCGCCGCGTCAATTCGAACTAAATGGCACGAAAGAAAATCATCAACATTATCCGTTCGCGCAGTATTACCGTGGCCTCCGAGATGGCACGCATGCACAGCGCAATTTTAAAACAACTAAACAGAAGCGCTTATCGGCAAACGAACATTCGGATGCTGCACTATAGAGCACTTCGGCAAGCTGCAAACAATGGGCGAAAAGTTGAGGAGTGACCCTCAACCCGCTCTTGCACACCCTCTGCCCCCCCCCACTCACTCACTCACTCACTCACTAACTCACTAACTCACTCACTCACTCACTCACTCAGAGAGAGAGAAAGAGAGGGGCCATGCGTGGTCTAAATAGGCGCACGTTCGAGCCCTATCTATAGCAAACAAAAGATGAGCAACGCCTCAAACACTATGACGAAACAAAGGAAGAGAGACGGATATTCTGCTCCGCCAAGTCGCTTCTTTATTCCAACGCAGCTGACACTTGGAGCGTATACTTTTGTCAGGCACCCGAAAAACGTATACGGTTCTCCAATTTTTGATCATTTCGTCTTGGCTCGCAGTCGAAGAATGGCGCGTGCTTAACACGGCTATAAATCATCTCGGGGACGGGATTCGCGGAACGTGTCCTCGTTGTGAGAGAGTGACAGAGGGTGAGATGTGGTGGAAGAATAGAAGGCCGTTCTTCTTTGTCGCGCACAGAAGAAGCCATTTCGCGGTCGCCTCGCAAGGAATGTATAGCTGTCGTGGCCCGCAAGCGGCAACCCTTCTCGAGTGGTGCCAAAGATTCTTCCATTCTCGCACGCCTGCTTCCCCGAGATCTTCTCGAAACACATGCTACGGACAGTGAAATGCACTGCGCGCGTCGGCGAGGCCTCTGCGAAGAACGAGAAGCGGTGCGATAGGAGTGGAGATCTTTTTGTTGCTTGTTTGCTTGCTTTTTCGGCTGTGGCATACAACGAGCTATATAGAAATTCCAAGCACGCGTTCACTTTTATCAAGTTATGCGGGACTCTGTGAAATTTCAAATTCGGAAAAGACAAAGGAAGGCACATCTAGCGAACCGTCGTGTACGTCATTCCAAACAAGTCCGCATGCTGGGCGATATTTATAGCGCGAGAACAAAACGACGACACAGAGACAAGAAGGACGCGAAAGACACGAGCGCTTCTTGTCTCTGTGTCGTCGTTTTGTTCTCGCACTATAACTATCGTCATGCCATACCAACTAGACCAAGCTGTCACGCATGCTGGGGTTTCGCTTCCTACAGCCACGATATTCCCAAAGAACGTGATTTCGCATAGCCTTCAGGCAGCCGCAATGTCGCCAGTGTGGTTGAATGTTTTCCGGGTAAGTTTTAGACAGCCGATGAGGGTTCAACATGCGTGGCAGATGTGACCTCACTAGAAAACAAGCTCTGATCTGGAGGCAAATCCAAACAAATTCTTTTCCGCACTGCACCATTTCATCTGTTAGCTATCACAGGTTGTCGAGAACCAATGCGATTTGCTTGGAGAGCCTTTCCTCGCGACGCCCCATTAAACATTCTTCACACCGTCTTTGCGAGAAGGCATAGCAAGAAAGTTAAGAAAGTTACAAGGAAACAACCGGTGCCATCTTTCCCAAACCAGTGACGGCAACCAATGAGGGTGGCGATTTGGGCTTGTTGGTATGGTTGCATGATGATGGATGGTAGCGCAGACAACGAACACGGACAAGAGAAGGCACATTGACGTGTTGTGTCTATGTGCCTTCTCTTGTCCGTGTTCGTTGTCTGCGCTACCATCCATCATCAGGCAACCAATAGGTTTTTTTGGAGCATGGGTGATGACAGCAAGGCGCACACTCTGATTGATTGATTGATTGATTGATTAATATGTGGGGTTTGACGTCCCAAGACCACTATATGATTATGAGAGACGCCGTAGGGGAGGGCTCCGGAAATTTAAACCACCTGGGGTTCTTTAACGTGCACCCAAATCTGAGCACACGGGCCTACGACATTTCCGCCTCCATAGGAAATGCAGTCGGCGCAGCCGGGATTCGAACCCGCGCCCTGCGGGTCAGCAGCCGAGTACCTTAGCCACTATAGACCACCGCGGTGGGGCAAGGCGCACACTCTGCCCCCTTACTTTTTTAGCCTAATAGAGCGCTGCGATGAACTTTGAAGCGATGAACTACGCATTCGACCACAACAAGTTTCTAGGCTGCGCCTACAAGCTCACGAATTTTGACAAAAGGTAAACGATGTAATAACCTCGAATAGGAGGGAGTACCGTGTTTAAAACAATTGCTCGACGATTAATACTACGATGTACTAGACTATACAAAACGGCATGGTACAACACCCAGGTTTCCCGTGTTTATAACGATTGCTCGACGATAAGCAGTTCGCCACATAGCAAATGTTCAGAATGACGACCATACTGGAGATATATTTTCCACCCTTAAGATCTGCCCGCTTGAAAAAATTTTATAATCTTAACGCCGCATTAGACCCCAAAAATACTTCCGACGCAACAACCGTAGTTTTTTGTCGATATGCAACCTGACCATACCTAAAGCTATCTTGTATGACATAAGGGAGAGAGACAAATGGCTCATAACTTTATCGCGCACGAAATAAGGAATTAGCAGCCTGTCATACCGCGTGCCTGCACGCCTGCTCAATGAACTTGAAAGGAATGGCTCTCCCATAGAAAAATCTTCAAGAAGTGCAGTGAAGCGGCATGTGGTTGAGCACTTGTCTTGAAAGCAGTAGCACGCTTACACTATTTCCATCAAACGATTTGCCTGTTACAATCGGGAGAGCTGAAAGCCATCGCTTAGACCTCAGACACAGCCTCGGGGGAGGGGGGGGGGGGGTTAAGAAAATGTTTAACGATTTTGAGTACTTGCTACTCAACTATGGCAGAGCAGTAGGCCGTCCCTAAATAAGAACACAGTAAACTTTTACTATGTTGCTGTATGCCAGCTCAAAACAAAAGTACTACTCACGTTTACGAAATTGCTTCCGCGCGAGTAAATCATTCGAACATTATCTCACCATTTAGAAGCGCAACACATGTTCAAGGTGTAAGTCCTAATTTTCAAGTTTTATTATGATACTACAAGCATGAAGCTCAAGAAATTGAATTGTAATGAGAATTGCCCTGTTTGAAGCGTGTGACTTTTATGTCAGTGCGCCCGTCTCACGTTATTTATACTTTGTATCTTAGTAACCGTGGGATGGGTGAGGGAAACACGAAGTTGACTAAAAGGCAGCTTGCCACAGGCAGGGACCGATCCGTACATGGGCCCATTTCATGTTTGTAAATACAGATAGGCCGATGTCGACATTATGGGTAAAATTATAGCGATGTCCGCACGTAACTTCCGTCACAAGCGCCGAGGGCTGCGATGTGCGCCAACGAACAAAACTAAGTGGCGAGACGGGACTCACATCCAACCGCGACGCAGTTCGTCGGCATACCGTTTTCTTTTTCTCGCTGCTTGACTGAGAACACCACATGCACCATTGAAAACCCAGCGGAAACTGCGGTCTTTTCCTTACCAAGACAGCGCCACCGCATTTTCGTGACGTAAGTCAGGTGGAATTTGTCTAGGGGTTGCAGGTTCGAACAGCTCCTGCCATCGGTGAATTGTCTTCTCGTACACTTTTCTGTCTTCACACTTGTATCACAGTTATTATGATACACTTATATAACTACGTCTGCGTTTTAACGTCCCAATACGACGGTATTATTATGAGAGACGCAGTAGTGGAGGGCATCAGAAAATTTTGACCATCTGGTGAACTGCAAAGCACAGTATACCTCTACCATCTCGCCTCCATTGAAATGCGACTTTCGGGTCAGCAGCCAAGCAGCCTAGCCACTGTTCCAACGAGGCTTACGTTCGAATACATCGAAAAGAGTACAACAACTAACGCTCCCTTAAGTCGGTTTCAAGATTGCAAGCGCTGTGCCCTCCAAAAAATTTCCGGTCACCTCATTTACCAGCTCGTAACGTCGAAACTGAAAGGACGCTTTCACGTTTTTTCAAGAGTAAGGAAAGTCTCTTATTAGTTTTTCAGATAAAAATAACGCGCGTAATGTTCAAGGCAATCTCTTGTAGTTTTATGTAGCTCTAAACAACATTTATTCGAATATATTTTGCCAAATAACGGAAGGAAAGTGTAGAAAATCAACGGGCTATTTTCTAACGCTCTTCGTGAGCACACCTGCTATTCAGGCACATCGGTGGACGAATTCGGAAGTCTTCTAGCGTCTGTTCAAACATTTGAACATTTTTTGGGATGGCTTTAAGCTCTCCCATAGTAGAGTACCTGTTACTCTAAATCGTTCTCCACTTTTTCTACCCCCCCCCCCCCTGTTAACAGTGAAAGGTTCTATACGTTCCTTGCCTTCATGGTGAGCTGGTTTTAATAAACCTCGACTGTTTTATGCGTGTTCGTGCATGTGTGTTTGTGTGCACATATCCATACACACTCGGAAAATTATAATTTCTGAGGTCAGTAAAAAAATTTAGCCCCCCCCCCCCCCCCCTGAAAGCAACGTTACCGTTGTATGAATTTGGAAAGGAGCAAGAATTCAGGCTATTCCACTCAAATACTCAAGTTTATAGCTAAATTTGTAACCAAATAGAGCAAAACTGGTATTGTAACCATAATTTTGTGTTTTGCTTGTGTTCAAAGCGAAAGTGAGTCGAAAGTGATTATTTATTTATTTATTTATTTTATTACGACAAGGCCAGGAGCATTATAGAAGAGAGCGGATAAAGCACAAACAAAAGGTAAAATAATAGTGTGCGTAAAAAGTAACACGTCACCACATAGAATTCACGTCTATTCGCGTCGCCGTTGCCCAGACGGTAAAATAAGCTGACGCCCTGTCCCTGCGCATCTGATTGGTCCAGAGATTTGAGACTGCAGTCGCGTGTCCCGAGCAGCGAGCGACTGAGCCAAAGCAGAATATATTTGCGACCTAAGAAGCCACTTGCGACCATAGAGTTTCCTAATGTATACACTAGAGAGAACTCTGGCGCTAGTGTCTATGGGTGCTGCAACGCACGGCGCTTCGGCGAGCATGGAAATGATGGGTAGTACACACATTTGTCCAGTTTTCGTACTTCTGGCCTGCTTCTGGCTTCGTGTGTGTTCGTGTGGCTTAGAGCTGTTCTTTCACGAAAAAAAATTAGCAAATGTTCAGCGTTTTCGCTTCACAACCTGATTCTTTTATGCTTACCATTTTGAATCGGGTCACGAAGTTCAAAAGGATTCGTTTTTTCCTGGAAAACAAAAACCGTAACCAGAAATGAACGAAGCCGCAAGTACGAAGACTAGGCAAATGTGTGTACTACCCATAATTTTCATGGTTGCTGAACGATCGCAGCGCCAGAGTCCCCTCTAGTTAACTTTAGGAAACTCTATGCTTGCGACTACTCACTTCGCGACCAACTTTGTAGCACTAGTGGCAGTCCCATGGGCTGCACTAGTGGCAGTCCCATGTGTGAACGAGCCTTTTAGGCTCGTTCACACATGGGACTGCCACTAGTGCAGCCAAGTTGGTCGTAAAGTGGGTTCACACACGCGACCTCGTCGGTCCGTCGCGAACGGCGAGCTTCTCGCGAACGTTCAGGAGAGGAAAGGGCGGAAGCACGATTGGCTCTCGCTCCTTTGACGAACCACACACGGAAAAAGGCAGCTTCCAAGCATGGAGGAAGGGAGGAGCTGAGTTGCCTTCTTGGTTTGCCTTGATTTTTCTCTTTCCTTCATCTATTTCTTTGCTTTTTTTGTCTTCTTTATTTCATTTTTCCTCTGTCTGTCTACATCTTTCTTTCTATCTCTCTATTTATTTATCTTTCACCTCTCCCTGTATTTCTCATTTCCTCTTTCTTTTAACTCTTTCTCTCTTTATCTTCCTCTCTCTATATATATATTTTATTATCTCTATTTTTGTTTTTGCCTTGCTTTTCATTCTTTCTAAACACCTAGCTATTTCTGTTTATGCTGTTTTACTCTGTACATCCCTCCTTGCCCTCCCTTTCCCAGACCCTTGCTATGCTATTCTCTACAAGGCTGTGTTTTGCTCAGTTTTAGTGCGCAGGGATAGCCGAATGGTGGCGATGCTCGCGTTCCGATTGTAGTTATCATCATCATCATCATGATCAGCCTGACTACGTCCACTGCAGGACAAAGGCCTCTCCCATGTTCCGCCAGTTAACCCGGTCCTGTGCTTGCTGCTGCCAATTTATACCCGCAAACTTCTTAATCTCATCTGCCCACCTAACCTTCTGTCTCCCCCTAACCCGCTTCCCTTCTCTGGGAATCCAGTTAGTTACCCTTAATGACCAGCGGTTATCCTGTCTACGCGCTACATGCCCGGCCCATGTCCATTTCCTCTTCTTTATTTCAACTATGATATCCTTAACCCCCGTTTGTCCCCTAATCCACTCTGCTCTCTTCTTGTCTCTTAAGGTTACACCTACCATTTTTCTTTCTATTGCTCGCTGCGTCGTCCTCAATTGCTTGAAAAACTTACAAAGACTTACAAAGAGGGTTCAGCTTAAATTGAGGACGATTGTAGTTATACCCTGGTTCAAATCCAACGTCACCAAAAGATCTTTTTTTTTACTTTTCACCGAGGGTTTTTTTTATCTTTCATTATCTCTCTCTTGTTTCTTTCTTGCTATCCCCACGTATATACTACATCTCTCACTCATCCGAGTTATTGCATCTCACGCCGGACTAATCGGCGCAGCAGGAGAGCACGTGCCGGAAACACGTGCTCGGGGAAAAGAAGCAACGTATGAAGACAGCTTGAAGACACCTGGCGCCGGCTGCGTTACTGGGCGTTGCACGCGCTAGGAAGGTATACATGCGGATCTTGAGGATAGTGCGAATGAAAGACATGACGAAAAGCGTAATAGTAAAAATGCAAATACGCGTGGTGGCCTATGTCATTCGCGTGAATTCGATGTATTTAATTTCGTTTTTCTTTTCAATTTCGCATATGTATTGATTCGTTGACACAAAACGTACGAACACACGTGAATTACGATTGAATTCGCCTCTGAAAAATATTTCTGGCTACGCTCTTAACTGAGCCATTTTTGCGTAATGAATATCTATTGAATTTGCCAAGCGGGCTTGTTTTCGATTTGCGCAAGGAAGCGGGACACAAGAAAGGGAATGAAGACGCACACTTGGCGGCCTTCTTGTGGAAAAGAAACAAAGACAAAAAATATTACTATAGTCCGGAGTATTACGTCCCAAAACCATGGTGTGATTATGAAAGACACCGTAGTGGGGGGGGGGGGGGCTTTTGAAACATTTTGACTGTCTGGGGAACTTTAACGTGCGCTGACAAAACACAGTATCTGGACCTCTACCATTTTGCCTCCATTGAAATGCGATTGCCACGGCCGTCAAGAAACCTGAATGATTGATAAGTTTTAAAATGCAGGACTTGAAGTTACGCACGCAATAAAGAAGTCAATACATCATGACACAGAACACAAACTACGTTTGCTTCTTGATTTGTGGGGTTTAACGTCCCAAAACCACCACATGATTATGAGAGACGCCGTAGTGGAGGGCTCCGGAAACTTCGACCACCTGGGGTTCTTTAACGCGCACCCAAATCTGAGCACACGGGCCTACAGCATATCCGCTTTTGCACGCCCTCTATTTGCACGCCCTCTTTTGCACGCCCTCTATTTTAGAATATAATGCTTACCGACTAGATCGGCTCATTGTTATTCTAAATTTTACAGGCTCACGCAAACGTGGATGGTAAGGGCAGGGAGCTGGCGGTTAAGAGTATATATATTTCACTACCACAGTTTGCCTTATAGAGGGCTTGCTGCAACCTCACGTATACATAGGCGGCGGTCCTATATAGCGCCTCGCTCCGCGTTTTCTGGGCGATCGAGCGCACCTGCACTCTCTATTCGAATTCTTTTATCGTCGGCGGGGTTTTCGCGGCGTCAGCGCCGCGGACCGAGAACTGCCGAGGCATCTAAGAAACGCAGCTGCGCCTGTTGCACGAATCCGGTGCGGCTGCGGCACGCTGCGAAGGTTGGCGTTTCCTTTTACTTCGGTTTATTTCTCTTATTCTTCTTTCGCTCGTGACCCTCTAGGTGTTGGTGTAGCGCGCCTTAGCAACGCGTGCCTCTCTGCATCACCTGACTTGCCGTATTTTTTTTTCTTTATATCTTACATCGCTCGTTCTTAATTCATTTGACCACTGGGATAGCCTAATAGTTTCGTCAGCTTTTTTTTCTCCTCCGTTTCTTTCCAATTTTCTTCTTCATTTTTATCGTTTAGCTGTTGAACACGGAGGACGCATTCTTCTGTAGCCTTGCGTTAATAATGTTGTTTCTGTCTCTCTCTCTCTCTATCACTCCGCGATGGAGAAAAACTACGCGCCGAAGATGTGCCTGCGTCGTTGTTTTTACCCTCCTCCCTCTCCTTCTTTTCTGTGGAAGATTTTACGTAGGACACGGGAGGGCCTCTCAAAAAGATATCTTTTTTGTTTTTTTCTTTATTGCGACGTGAATGGAAAGGCCTTGAAACGACGAAATCGACCCATCTTCATGCGTATGCATGTAGATTCGCTTAGTTGTTTACGGTACCACACGGAAAGATTGTAGCAGACCAATACGGTGACCCGAAGCGCATCCGATAGAACATTCAGTGCGCGAATGTGTCCGTAACCTTGGTGCACACCGCGAAGTCTAGCACTGTTTCCAATTTCGCAATGTCCGAACGACGTTTCAAGACCTCTGCGGAGCATTGTCGATAAACATCCGCGAATAATCGGGCTCTTTTGTCTATGCGCGCGGGCAGTTTTTGTTCGCGGCGAAACTGACGCGTTTGCGACATACGATGTCCACGTTTATATACGTACAGCCAGCTTAACCAAGACGCGCAAGAAACATCTGAATATTGATGTGGCTTTGGCTGGGCGCTTTCAGTTTAGGTTGCCGGCCTGTTGCAAAGCTGACTAGCAGCATTTGCTGTGCAGCTCCAGTGAATACGGTCACAAATTGCTGTGAAACGCCAAGTTTTGGCATACGTAGTTGAATCTAAGCATTTCTTCATCGTCAGGGTTTAATGTTCCAAAACCACGATATGATTATCAGAGACGCCGTAAAGGAGGGCTCCGGAAATCCCGACCACCTGACGTTCTTTATTGTGTACCTAAATCTAAGTTTATGAACCACGTGCTTCCTGTCGGACGCTTGCTTACTGCGTTCCTACAATATTAAGTAACTTTGTCAATCGAAAAGTTCAGGTTAAGAGCTACCTTGAATACATACGATATCGGAGTTCACTTAAAATCAGGGACCATCCAATTAACGGTCAGGATAATTAATGGAAATTGGTTGAAGGAGAGTCACTACAAGAGCTGGCGTTTGCTTGTGAATACCTACGGTCCTTGCGGCACCTGGCGGATCAGGTCGCAACCTCACACTTCATTCAACGTTGCCTGCGAGATCAGCTTTGGCAGCCCGACAAAACACGACAATGTTAACCCGAGGAATGCGCCCGAGGGCCACTGTCAGGCACCTCAATCAAGGATCAGTATTGCCTCCAATCTTCGTCGTTCCGAGTTCTCCCCTGTAAAGGCGATGGCCAAACAATGCAAGTAATCCGAACCGGGCCCTCATTCACAAATACGTTTTATCACGTTATGTCTCTCGTTTCCTTTTTGGCGTTGGTGCTTTTAACGTGCGTTAAGGACACATAAAAGATAATGATGACGAAAGATAAGCATAAGATCGGTTTGTCAATACGGGCTTGACGTCCATTGTAGTAGAGGAAGCGTGAACGTCCGCAATGAATGAGAGGAGGTACTACAGGAGACGCGTGGTATTTTTTTTTTTCGCTTTCCACGCGGAACGTGCATGCGGCAGGGGCGTGATCGAGTCTGCTGATGCAGCAGTTGGTGCTGAAGTATAGCGAAGTTGGGTCGTGCACAGGGTGTGCCGATGCAACGCCTTGGGAGGCATGAAGAGCACGCGTCTCTTTGCTGTGGCACCAGAACCAGGAGCAGTGCATCACCGGTTCCATGCAGCGCATGGAAAAGCTACAGTCGTACACACAAAATGAGCACTGCTGGCAATGTCCCCGGCATGGAACATGGAATAGAATAAAAGGCAGCGTCACGTGACATTCTAGAAGCCTAGTGATAGTACAAAAATTAAGGGAGAGGATAGACAACAAGAGGGAAGGCAGGGAGGTTAACCAAGCACATGTCCGGTTTGCTACCTTACGCTGGGGAATAGGAAGGGGGCATAAAGATGAGAGAGAGAGGAAAGAGAAGAGAAAGAGAGAGAGAAAGAGAAAAAAAAAGAGGATTGTCAGTGAATCGGCTGGCACGTATGCAGCGGTGGCACTACACAAAAGGTAAAGGTGGTCACATAGGCCTGTAGTCCTCAAAAAGCTACAAAAATTAAGGGAGAATTAGAGCCTATACCACTGGGCAGGCAAGCGATAGACTTAGAATGATAGATAGATGAGCTGGTTGGTACGTGTTCATGTTACAAACTGGCCGTACAAACACGGACCCTTGCGACTTGGTTTCTTGAATTTTCTCCTGTGTCAGTGTTTCCAGGCCCACTCGTTTAACATGAAAGTGGTAGTCTCTAAGTAATAAATAAGTTCGTAGAAAGCGCGTCATTCTGTCCCTCTACAGTAGTCTTCTTCTTGGTTGCGCTCATGCCTCCTTTCTTGAGAACTATGCTTTAGCCGCTTTAATCAAGGATGCCGTGTCAAACTGATAATGCGCATGATAACTGGCATGAGTCAATATGGGACAGCATTAGATGAATCCGGCAAGCATTACCTGTGATTTAGGCAATACTAGCCTATATACTGAGTGGCCACCCGCCTCGGCAGTTTCAAGCAGCCTTCTAAAATACTACGGAATTCGCCACGCGTGTGCTTAATTACACCTGCATACACATTAGACCTCGGTTCCCGTAACGTGCGCACTGTTTTTCGGTGGAAGTGTCGTATAATGTGTACGGAATGCTTACGCACTGAAATGAACTTGTACGACAAGTTCTAGGCGAACAGGTGCAGCGCGTGGGAGTGCTACAAGGAAAAGACCATAGAGAGTTTTAGTACTGCGGAATGGTGCTACGTACGCATCACGCAAGCGCCTTGCGTTACGTGGCGTCGTTTGCCAATAATCGGCTTTTAGTACGCCGTAGTACCCGCGTACGTAACGAGCGTGAAGCGTGTTGCGCCATCTGGTAGATCAAAATAGAAGCAAGTGTTGTTGACAGCCAATGTGAGTCAATCCAAGTGTTATAGCCAGATTATAGCCATATTTGAAGCCACAGAGCCGGTCGGTGCTTGCCTTCGATGCCGCCATTCTGCAAAACGAAGTCTCGCGCTGTCGCGAACTTGTTCGAGAGCGGCGCGATCACCTCATACGTACGCACGCACGCATCTCATGAGTGCGTACGTAGCGGCTGCGTACGTAATGCGATACGTGCGCGTCGCGGTCTGCGCATGCGCACTACGGAGAACGTGTCGTCCTTACGTACGCAACGCCGCCACGTACGCAGCGTACGCAGTACTAAAGCTCTCTAATGGGGCGCATAAAGACGCGCATCTTCCTCCGTCGTTCTCGAGTATTTCGCCGACACGACCTGCACGCAGCTTTCCCTGCACTGCACGGGGGGGTTTTGTGATACGAGCAGTCGCGCGAGCGGGCAGAACTCCGCGATGGTCGGTCAAGCGTGCAAAGGCCGCGACAGGAGCCGTGGGGGGGGGGGGGGGGGGTGTCCGTGCGTGCGTTGCAACCGGAGCGGCGCCCGAGGGTATAGCAAGCTGCCACCGCACCGCGCGGCTGGCGTTCCGGCAGCTGCGCGCGTGCTGGATCGTCGCCACCGACGACAACGACGCGTTGCTGCCGATGCGGCGCCGCGCAAGGAGAAATGCGCTGGCGCGACGCTTCCGCATCAAGTACGCCACGGCCGACGCCCGCTGAGCGCGGCGAAGTGGAGAGAGAGAGAGAGGAAGGAGATAAACAGAGCGCGGTGAACGCGGTTGCGTTGTGTCGGGTTCTTCGGCTCCCCGTCTTTCGAGGCTTTCTCCTGGAAGTTTCTTCGTAGTTGTCATTACTATTACCATAAGGCAAGCGCACGAAAAAACAGCCCCCCCCCCCCCCCCCCCTTCACGACCGTCCTCCCCCGGTCAAAGGTTCAGAAGAGCAGATCTTACACACCCGTTCACTCATTCGGAACTGACCGGCCAGTGTTTTAAAGTGCAGAAGTATGACCGTGAAGGCTTTTGAAAATTGTAATCGCAACCTTGATTATGATGGCAAACCCCGATGTCGCATTCTAGGAACCACTTACTTCCTACCCTCATTTCCGCAAAGCCGGGTGCCGATTGGCGGGTCATTTTAAGAAACACGTCGTCGCTTCGCTTGCAGTTTTGTATCCATTGCGAAGCTGGCTTTCTTTGGACTCAAACAATTAGAAAGGGGGTGGGGGTGGAGCTAAGTACGCTGCAATGCAACTACTCTTTTATCGGTATCTCTTTTACCTACGGTTCGACTTGCGTCAGACGAGCGAGGTTGCATATCCGCAACAGCAACATACACCCACCCGTTTTTTTTTTTTTTTTGAAACAACCACCGGTGTATGGTATCGATGACACCCAACCGACAATGCCAAGAAGAGTGTAAGGGATTTTATTAGTAGGGATTGTGATGTAAATGTGAATAGAGAAAAAGTGGACGAAAAGATAACTTATCATTGGCAGAGGCACAGAACCTGTGAACTTCGTGGTCCCTGCCGGCGGCAAGTTATCTTTAGCAAGTTAGGCACTAAACCTTATTTTTTTCCTTTACATTAACGGCACAATTACTTCTAATAACACCTTTTATACTCTCCCTGGCCTGATCGTCTGTTAGTCTTCACTAACACCGGTTGTCCGTTTAAGGGTGTCGCTCGCTCACAGTTACGGCACCTCCTTCTTCAGAGGCCGCCAGCTTACAGCATGGTGGGCGAGATGGATGTTGCGGCCGCGTGTCACTACCCTGGCGTGTATACATCAGAGAAAGATGCTGTGTGAGCCGCCTTTACGGGGTGACGTGGGCGCAGCGCACCAATAAAAACGCTGCCAAGGTGTTATACTTGACAGTAATTTGCTACGTGTCCGATACCTGTCGTGGCGCGTCAAAGCTCCTCGTCGCGGTAGCAAGTCCTGTCACATCGTTTTAATTTGTTTTGGTACGTTTCCGAGCTTAATAATCCGTAGGTGGTCACCCGAGAGGTTGTTACTTTTTTTTCTATTATTTTACTCTCGTACAGTGCTATGTCTTCAAAGGCTCCAGGCCCCGCCGTGGTGGTCTAGTGGCTAAGGTACTCGGCTGCTGACCCGCAGGTCGCGGGTTCGTATCCCGGCTGCGGCGGCTGCATTTCCGATGGAGGCGGAGATGTTGTAGGCCCGTGTGCTCAGATTTGGGCGCACGTTACAGAACCCCAGGTGGTCGAAATTTCCGGAGCCCTCCACTACGGCGTCTCTCATAATCATATGGTGGTTTTGGGACGTTAAACCCCACATATCAATCAATCAATCAAAGGCTCCAGCCCCTCCGAGCTATAGCGCAGCCAAATAACGTCACTCGCAAACGTCACTGCGGGGAATAACGGGCTCTTCTTTTGCTCCCGGTCCGATCTATAATACTCGAGCCATACGAGAGCAGGCACAACGAAGATTCAATACGAAAACACAGCGCCCTAACGCGAGAACAGCACCAACAAAAGTCTGGCGTTCTCCACTCAATTGAGTAATGTGTCTTCGAAAGAGGCTTGTGCGAAGAGCCCGTTGTTTCAACGTGCCCATCAATCATTCCTCACTCGCCTGCCGCACGAAAATGAGGTCGAAAGGAACGGCTTTTTGGTGAGAGATATAGCTGTTGGAGAGACAGGAGCAACTCCGACGGGAAGTTAACGTCAGAAGTCTCTCGCTGAGAACTGCGATGTCGTGTACGCGAGTGCGCTTATGTGGAGAAAAGAAAAAGAGGACACTGCCAAAAAAGGGCATCCTGTATATGTTGAAGAGCGAGTGTTTACGTCAGTGTGACGTCAATCTGCGGTGTGTCACATTTATAACTATCTTAAGAGAAGCGAAAGGGGTCCACATCTTCTACCACGATTATGGTCTCAACTTAAACGCACGCATGCCAAATGTTTTCTCGGGTAACTCGACATAAGAACCTGTTGTCTTGGGTGTTAATAAATTTAATTGTGAACTAGAAAAGTACAAGATTTTGCCACCTCATGGTGGGGATGTGTGCTTGTTTTCTTGTAACAGCAATGCTGAATTAAGTGTTATTAAACGAGAAAGGAGTGACGATATTGCATATGTCCCCCTCTTGTGACGAGTTCTCTCAGTCCAAGACACCTTGGTTATCGGCTGTCTGTTGTGTTTGGTCCAGCAATCGTCCATGTTGATAAAACTGTTGTTATTCTAATAGGATCGAAGGGAATATTGTTTAGAAGTGCCATCTTTAGCTGTTTCCGTACCGCAATTTGTAAGCTTGCGATAATGGCGATGATTGTGATTATGGTATGCTGGCGATGGTGCTTAATGAAAACCCCACTGATTCGACTGACTCACCCTTCTGCCTCAATGCTGCAGAATACTATACGGCTTGCCTTTGTACACTCTCTGGGCTTATCGAACACGTACACGCTAGCGGCATCGCATTTGCGCGCATCGTGGCACTGCCGAAAACTCGATCGCGCTTCCGCGGCCTCCGGTGACCTACCGCACGGCCTCAAGCTGAGTTGCATGGGAGACTGCCCTCCTCAACTGCTCATCACTAGAGTCTCAACGGGCTCTGGTGAGACGGGCGCGAGTAGGGGCCTCGTCATGTGGTGTCCCAGACTAAGGACGCCGACCATGTAGCGGGGTCATGCTTTGGCCCCGTACCTCTCTCTTTTATAATAAATGTTTTTCATCATCATCAAGCTGAGTTTCGGTGTGACGAACATTCATCGAGGCACCAAGGCGTGCGTTGTTGAGAACGCAGTGTCATCGCCGTCACGGGACGCTTGTCAAAACGGTGTACGCCGCGCGCATCTCGTGGCGTGTATCCGCGCGCGTCGACGATATAGCGCGCCGGGGTATAGCGTCGCCGCGACACAGCAGCCGCGCGTTTCTTCTCTCTGCGCGTGCGTTCAGGAGAGGCGCTCCCGTGCCACTGTGCGCGTGCAGTGCGCGGCGGCGCGTGACACGAGCCCTTGTTACACGCACGAGTCCGTAACGCAATTATGTGCGGCGGCCAAGACCTCCCACCCATCCGAGCCTAGCCTCTTCTTTTCTTCGGGTCGACCCTCTTCTTCCGGTGGTTCGCCGTGACGGTGAGGGACCTCGGCTGAAAAGGACGAGGGCGTGGCCACCCCCCTTCTTCTCCTGACCTCTGTCGGCAGTGGCGGCAGCAGTAAACTGTGGCCGCGGTGCAACGGACCGCGGCTTCTAATAACGCTTTGTTACGGAAGGCGAGCGAAGGGTTTTCGAAGCCACGCCCTGTCTTTTGTCTCTGAGGGGCCAATAAAGGGGGTGTTTTAATGGTGTATACAAATGTACGGCTTGTGGTGTAGCGCGCAAGTGGCCACGCAGGATGGGTGTACGAAGGGAGAAGGGAAGACACAGCGTTGCGTCTTCGCTTCATGCGCCGCGGGTGTAACGAGAAGTGTGGCAGCTTGGGCTAGTCGGTATGGCATGACGATAGTTATAGCGCGAGAACAAAACATCCTTCGCGTCCTTCTTGTCTCTGTGTCGCCGTTTTGTTCTCGCGCTGTAACTATCGTGTAACCAGAAATTCTTTTTAAGAAGGGGGGGGGGGGCAGTTCAACTACCTGTTATGTACATGTGATTGTACCTACGTGTGCACTTCGACAGGCCATTTTTCGGGGGTGACACTTCCGGAAACCCTTCGCTATTCAAAAAGAAAAGAAACATATTTTCATTAAAAACACCCCCATTGATCAAAATTTCGGGAGAGGGGGGTGATAGGGCTATGGGCCTTGGTGCACATATACTTATAAACGTTCAAAACTTAGTGTTTTGCAGAGAGCAAGCCCCTTCGGTTACTACACCAATCTTTGTCACAGCTTCGATTTGCGCGGCACGAAGAGTTATGCAGTAAACCAATTAGCACACCAGTCTGTTGCGATCACATTCAACTGGTCCCTTCAGGGCACTCCCCAACAAGTATGTGTATAACACGTCGAAGTCCTTTCCCCTGGCAGTGTGTTGCGAAAATACTTTACTATAAAAACGTCGGATGAGTGATATAACTGTACAGGAGGAGGGCTAAGAGAATCAACAACGTCAACAAATAAAAATGCTCTGAGAGCTTCATAAAGCTTGAAAAGAAAAACAGAGATTGACTGCCAGGAAGCCCTTCCGGATAAACTTGAGCCCACCGCCTCCGCCCTCTTTCTGCCCTTCCCAGGAAGGGTTACGTTCGTATCTGCGTTTCATTTTGCTTCCTCGTCTTAGCTTTCTCCTCACTATAGGCTGTGTTTTGTTGCAACGTATATGATATACGGGGTCCGCCCTCGCGTGTGCGTTGTTATGACAGGGGCGATGCTCGCTTCTTCTTCGCCTCGTCTCGGCCGCCCTCCTTGTTTTCATCAGCTCTTGCATCTTGTTCCGGGAATCCCGCGAAAGGAGGCCGACTTCTGCGGAGCCGGAAAAGATGCTCGGCGGGGGTCGCTGGGGACGAGGTTAGAGAGCGTCCTGCGTCGCACTAAAACCATTCAGCACTGGCGGGGCTACTAGAAGACACGTGATGTGATTCCGCGTGTGGGCCGCCGTTCAACAATTTATACCTGATGGGTACCGTGGAAGTATGTAGACGTCGGAAGCATGGCATCTGTAACTAGAATCCTGGAATGAGATGTTAAGAGGAGATTAAAAAATTGACTCGTGAAGATTACTTTGCTGATTATACACGTTTATAGACGTGCACTATATATTACAACCAGGAGCGGAGGGGAGGGTCAAGCTTTACCGCTTCTCCCCCTCTCCTCCCTTTGATCGAGTCCGAAGGAAAAGAAGCTCCGCAATGGACGCGAAAAATGAAAGTGAATCAGTGATGTGCTTTTCACGACGGCCAACCTTCGGTCGCCGACTTTCTGGGAGTGAAGGTGGCAACTAAAGCGTTTAAAATAACAAAGAGCTGAGCTACTTGGTATAAATATTCATTCGAAAAGGCGACGCGTGAAAACGCGGACGCAAGGAAGAAGTCGGGACACCACATACGGTCTTGACTTCTTTCTCGGGTCCGCTTTTTGCACGCCCTTTCTTTGCGAATGAACTAAGGTGAGCGTTCAAGCATGTAAGACATGATATAAACTAAAAGTTGAAACGTGTAAACAGTCCTTGCAATGCAATATCCGGGTTTCTCGGACCCCATTCCTTGTCAAAAAAGCTCCTCCGTTGCCATACCTTGCGCATTATATAGTGACATAACGTGTCTTACTCAGTAAAGGCGTTGGGCAAACAAGTTGGGCAGCCCCCTCTCCCCTTCCCTCCCATACACACACACGCACACAAATGGAAGATCCTGGCGACTCTTATTTTCACAGCCATTTGCGACCAATAACCAGTAGCATTCACATGCGCAGCGCTATCGGCATCTAGGTTCTAGCCAAGCCAAGGTACTACGGTTTGCAGCGTTGCATACTTTACGGCCGAGGGAGCATGTACCGTATTCACTATGTAAGCGCGAGGTATGGTGTCGTAGAATGAACACACATCGCGGAAGTGTTTTGTGTAGGTTTGAAAGAGAGAGGTGTACTTCTATTCCCTCTCGCTCTATTGCGTCATCAAGGGTTTCGCAGCGACACCCATGGCGCGTGGCGGACGGCCCTCGTGTCAGGTAACGCGCAGAGGTGTTCTCTGGTCGACCGGCGCGATGCTTCGCCGCATCTGCTGCCCCTGTTCGCCGCCGCCACCACCGCCGCTGCTGCTGATATGCAATGCACGCTCATTATGGTAGCGCGAGCACGAGTATACTCGCGCCGTCTACTTCTCCTTGGCGGCAACGGTTCTTATGAATGGCCATCATCATGACTCCTTCTTCCGTCCTTTTTTCTTTTGGTATCAAAAGAGGGTGTTTTTTCTTCTTTTTTTTTGCTTTCTGTAACGCTTGCGTCGTGTTCGCTGCTCTCCGTAATGTCCCTTGTTTTGAGGAAAAGGAGAGCAGGTCAAGAAACATTGCCGGAACTATTTATTTATTTATTTATTTATTTATTTATTTATTTATTTAGGTAAAGCCATACTTGCCCTTCCATGTCACGTCAAGGTATGTGTACGGGGACTACAGCCACTCCCGGCGTGGTGTGAAAGCATTTGCCCCGAACGCTTGCGTGTATGCTGCCGAAAGAAGGAAAGAAGTGAAGAAAGACAGCAAAGAAAGAAAGAAAGAAAGAAAGAAAAGAAGAAAAGAAAGAAAGAAAGAAAGAAAGAAAGAAAGAAAGAAAGAAAGAAAGAAAGAGAAAAAGAAAGTCGCGCCTAGCCCCGATACTACTCATTCGCTTCCCTGGGATACAGCTCTCGGACGCGGCGCTCTTTTTTTCCGCCGTCCGCTCTCATCTAATTCAATGCCTGCGTCGTATATTCCTCTCCTCCTTCGCGAGCCCTGTATTCCGACATTCCATCCGGGCTCCTTTATTTTCTCTCACTTATCGTTCTGCTTTTTTCTTCTTTTGCAACGAGGCCATACTTTTCCCGCCATCTGCGTACCGCTCCTTTCTCCCTCGGAGACCCCGATTCGCTCGCATTTTGGGCGGTAAAGAGCGTCTTCCGAGAAACATATGGCTCCGAGAGAAGAGCACAAGGATATGTAAGTTGCAGGGGAGACAAAGATAGAGGAGGAGAGATAGAGGACAAGGTGCGCAAGCCTATGTGCGCGGATGGGGAGCTCTGCGCAGCTAGGAAGAAAAGGTACCAATGGATAGGGCGTTACGGCCGTGTGGTGAGAGGGCGTCGTTCTATTCTCGGATTTACGCGTGTAGCGTGTGTAGCACACAGCGCGCAGCACGTGCCACCTAGCGGCGGAGTTGGTGGATGGAGGAGGGTCTGTGATGCGAGGAGCGGTCGCGGTTGCCATGGCATGCATGCGGTAATGTGGACGCCTTCGAAAGAGAATGAGACGACGAACGAGGCATCGAGAAAGCAGTGCTTGAAAAAAAAAAATGTGCTGGTATTTCCTGCGGAAATACGGGCGCAAAGGCGAGCCAACGCCCAAGTTGAGGTTTTTATAGGAAGAAAGAATAGAGAGTCATACACATGTCGGACGGCTGCGGCAGGTAGACCAAATCCAGAATTGCGGAAGCACGTTCACGTTGGGGCGGGGCTCACGTATTTTTTTTCTCCTTATTGTATTTCATTATGTACAGTCACATGTTTGGAAGGGGGTGGGGGCTGCCTAACTTTATTATCACGCGTTTTTACCGCAATTATGTCTTTTTTTTAGTTTCGTAACTTTTTCAAATGCCAGTGTTTTTATAAATTTGGCTACTTAAGATGGTGCAAAGCGGAAACAGATTACTCTCGACGTTACTACTACTACTACTACTACTACTACTACTACTACTACTACTACTACTACTACTACTACTACTACTACTACTTCTGCGACTACTACTACATGTACTACATGCTGATCAACCTCGCTCGTAAAATGCCTCTTACTGTCAAAATAGCGACTTGTGATAATCGGTTGAAGTTAGCGGTCACTATTTAGCGCGAGGTTGAGTGAAACCGCTTTATTTTGTCCAGAATAGGCGCGAGTTAACTCGACGTCACCTGGATATATAGCCCCCCCCCCTCCCCCACCCCCTAGGGACGGTCGGGCGAAAGGGCCAGTGACGTTACGGAAGATTAAACCTGACTGCCCTCACGCGGGCCCCTATACGTCATACAGACTTTGCTAAATACACACTAGAGGGAAACCTGGCGCTAATGTCTATGGGAGCTGCAAAGCATGGTGCTTCAGCGAGCATAGGAATTGTGGGTAGTACACGGGTTTGCCTAATCTCCGTACATTACATTCCGTGTGGCTTCGCGTGGCTTGAAGTTGCTTTGTCACGAAACAATAATCGGCAAATGTTCAGCACTTGCGCTTTACCATTTTAATCTTTTAGGCTTTCCATTCGAAATGGGGTTTCAGAGCATTCGTTCTTTCTTTCGACAAAACCGAAACGCAGCAATGAACGATGCCACAAGTGCGATTTGCCGCGCGCAAGTACGAAGACTAGGCGATACCGTGCACTGTCCATCATTCCCATGGTCGCTGAACGATCGCAGTGCCCGAGTCGCCTCTATACTCTGTTTCAGAAGTTCCCTTCAGCACAGTATAGGCTACAGGCCCATCATCCAATAGCAAGAGCGCTTATCCCCTCCACATGCATAGAGTTTCTCAAAATTAACTAGAAGGCACTCTGGCGCTGCGATCGTTCAGCGACCATGGGAATGATGGGTAGTACACACAATTGCCTATTCTTCACACTTGCGGGTGGCGAATCGTACTTGCGGCTTCGTTTACTGCTGTGTTTCGGTTTTGTTTTGAAAGAAAGATTGAACCCTTTTGAACTTCCTGACCCAATTTGGAAAGGTAAGTCGAAAAAAATAGGGTGGTGGAGCGCAATCGCTGAACATTTGCTGAATTTTGTTTTGTGAGAAAAAGCTCTAAGCCACATGAACACACATGGAGCCAAGGGCAGACCAGAAGTACGAAGATTAGACAAATGTGTGTACTACCCATCATTCCCATGCTCGTTGAAGCGCCGTGCGTTGCAGCTCCTATAGACACTAGTGCCAGAGTTCCCTCTAATAAGTATTGTAGGAAACTCTATGTCTACATGTATTCACTCGCTCCGCACTCGTCTGCTCAGCGTATTCACGGCGTTTGCTCAACGAATTGTAGTTATTATGGCTAGTTTATTACCTTAAAAATGCATTAAAACTATTAAACAAGCAACTATACTGGAACTTGGAGATGCGTGAATTTGTTGCTCTTCTAGAATTTCATGCCGGCGAATAACTTCACTTTGTGGCTGATTTCTCTCCGATGATGCTCGTGGATCTCGTATGTCTGTTTTTCCGTAGACGTGTTCCTTCGCGTCTCCCGCTGCAACGCTCCTTGTCTCTCTTTTTTGTTTCCACAGAAGGAGGATCCGACGCGCAAGGAATACTGTGCAAGGTTGCATGTCCGATATCTGAAGATGCAGCATTCTTCGTCTGACGACGCAGTCCGAAACTACCTCGACGCGTTAGACTTAGCAAATGCTCAGTAACACCGAAAGTTGGGCGAGTTGGTGATTGTTCATGATTACAAATAAGCAGCGCACGACGTTTTACACAAAGAGAGACGATAGGGACACCGCTGCACTCTCAACTAGTTTATTTCGTAAACGACCTTGGTTATTATACAACAAGACGGTGTACCACGTGCTACAATGACAACGTATTTTCTAAAAAGCCAACTTCGCAATCGCTCAAAATAATCGATGCTTGGCTTATACAGTAATCTTTTCTTTTTGCGATGTGGAAGGCCTCGATCACTTCCCTTGTCATCTTATCTCTGTGGCTGGAAAGAATTTTAGTCTCAGAGAACAGCGGGGAACAGCCACATTCTAAGCAATGCCGTCTTAAGTGCGAGAGAGCACAAGAGAGCATTAGCTAATAATGCTTACTCGCACTTAAGACGGCATTGCTTAGAATGTGGCTGTTCCCCGCTGTTCTCTGAGACTAAAATTCTTTCCAGCCACAGAGATAAGATGACAAGGGAAGTGATCGAGGCCTTCCACATCGCAAAAAGAAAAGATTACTGTATAAGCCAAGCATCGATTATTTTGAGCGATTGCGAAGTTGGCTTTTTAGAAAATACGTTGTCATTGTAGCACGTGGTACACCGTCTTGTTGTATAATAACCAAGGTCGTTTACGAAATAAACTAGTTGAGAGTGCAGCGGTGTCCCTATCGTCTCTCTTTGTGTAAAACGTCGTGCGCTGCTTATTTGTAATCATTAGCAAATGCTGCTAAGCAAGCAGCATACCTCGCTAATATCGACAAAACGTACCCGCTGCTTCAATTTCAGCGTGAGATAAAACAAATAGATGGCTGATTTAACATTTGTATACTACTGTCAATGCAGCGGGCGTGTAGAAAAAAGCATAGCTCGGATCGAAGCGGGCGGTCACATGTGCATGGGCGCTGCCATATTGATTTCTAAACACAGTTATCGGCGGTAACAGACACAAATAATCAAATACGTACGAAGTAAATTCGAAGAAGAACAGACATATCACGTATCGATGTAGCGTAAAACACACCGAACGAACGCCGATTCTAGCCAGCCCTGTCAATTTCAAGGCACTTGTACGTGGCACTATGTTTCCCTGCACAAGCCGATGACTATGTTACACCCTGTAGCTTTGAAAATGCTGAAGCATGCCTCCTAGAAAAACTATGCCTGGAACGTAGCTCTATTTTCAATCGGTAGCTTTCTGCCAGCTCAAAATCTCGGAGGCCATGCCTCCTGTCGCGTGTTGCGACCGTCCGCCGCGTGGAACCGCTCGCCTGCGTACCGCGCAGTCACGTGACATTACGGTACTGCTCTGTCACGTGACATCACAGCTGCTCGGAGGCAACTGTGAGAGCATTGCTGTGTTCGCAGGGGGCGAACGCCTTTCTTCGTACCGGAGGGGGAGGGTAAAATCTGAGGGTAGGGCGGCACTTTCGCGGCTCACGTTCTAGGCATAATTTTTCGAGGAGGCATTGGCTGAAGCAAAGTGGTGAAACAGAGTATAGTTAACTTAAGGAAACTCTATGCTCTGAACAGCGAAAATTCGTGAATGTGGTTATTGATTGCGCTTTCAATCTGCATTTCACTCGTGCGAAATCGTTTTCGCCGCCCGCCGCGGTGGGGTACAGTGGTTATGGCTCGTGGCTCTAGACCCGACGTTCGCGGGCTCGATCTTGGCTGCGGCGGTCGCATTTCGATGCTGGCGAAATGCGAGAGGCCCGTTAACTGCGCCATGTCAGTGCACATTAAAGAACACCGGCATGTCGAAATTTCCGGCGCCATTCTCCACGTCGTACCTCGTAATTATATCATGGTTCTACACGTAAAACCACTGAGGTTCTATTACCCGCTGGTATCCATATTAATGGTATAATTGTGTATCTCGCCGCCACAAAGTAAAGCGAAAAATTACAATGGCAAAATAGAGTGGCATCACGGATATAGTGTGTAGCATTCTTCGCGCGTGTTTCGTTCGTCACCTATTCCGAAACTATGGGTCCGTGAAGTCGTCCGACAGGCGGCTGACGCTTCGAAGACGGCGTTCCGCCGCAGAAAAGTGAGGGTAGTACATCGCGGACAACTTTTATTGGCCATGCATGCAGCTACATAACCGAACCGCGCGTATCCTACCGCTAATCATTGTAGTCCTACAATTGTGTTCTTATTTTCTACGTGAGATATGAAAAGTACTCCCTTCATTTTTCGCGTGTACAGCTCTCCGACGCAGAACGCAGCTCACACCAGGAAGATATTCATATTTGTTTTAAAGTATTTTTATTGTCACTTCGCGTTCTTGAACGCGTGAAAAAAGCCCTGCCTTTTACGTGTACTTGGAATGCCAAGCTGCGCCTGCGCCGATATCAAATGCTGCTCGCGCACAACCATAACTTCCCACCGCGGTAGAGAACGCGTGACATATACCGGACTATACTTCGCGTAGTTGTGCATGTGCAGATGCTCCGCCCCTGTAGCTTTATTTCTTTTCATTGCCAACGAAAGGTGTCCGCGAGTAGAGTATTGCTCGCGTAATCAGCACGTGCAATGCCATACCGAGGAATATTCTTCGACGGGGAAGGGGGTTGACTCCGGTTGAGGGTGCGAATATGTGTAGAACTACTAACTTTACCATATAGTGGTCGCTGTAAAGGCGTGTAACTATTTTATTATCCCCCAAAAAGTTTAGGCATGGCAAAATTTACGGTGGCGGGGGGGGGGGGGCAGAATTTTGTCAGCCTCCTCCCGCTCTCCCTCGCGTTACTCCCTGAGCAAGCGTCAAGGCTTCCTCGGCACAACCACTTCGCCGGCACGAAAAAGCGGGCGCGGGGTCGGGAGAAGCGATTGCCTGTATCGGCGCTACCGGAATTTACCCGCTTCAGCACGCCGCCGAAAGTGGCGGCGTTTGATCTCCTCTCTTTCATCTCTCTCTTTCCTTTATGCGGCCGTTTTTCCTCGGTGGTGGCAGCACCCACCGCCTCCCCCTTTGCCTTCACAGTGTCAATATATACGCGCACGCGGCGACCCAAAACACGTATGCGCGAACGAGCGAAGAGGCATGCGGCGGCGACAGGGGTCGCGACCCGGCTGGCGTGCCTCGGGGCGTTGACGGATCACCCATTACGCTGGCGCGATGTCTCGCGGCACCGCATCCGATACACATTGGCGCGACGACGCCCGCTGCGAGGTCCCGATAACGGGGCGCGCGTTGTGTGACCTGGGTCGTGCCGCCCAGACTGGCATCTGAGCGTGGGGCGACCTTTTCGTCGTCAACTTTTTTTTTTCTTTCGGTTGGCCTTAGCACGCACTATCCGAAGAAACTTCCCTGTTTCTATTTTATTCGGCAGAAGGAATGAGAGAAGAGACAGAACTCGGGAGTGTCATCTATCTCTGTCACCTGTGGCCTATAAGCCATAGGAAACCCATATTGTTTGACCTTGTCGAACATGTGATGTTTTGTTGAGCTACACTAGACTATATGAAGCAAGCAAAATAAAACAAAAATATCGTAAAGGAATAAACAAGTTAGGAATCGATTTAATTAGGATACCTTGTGCGACGGATGAAGGTAGCGTACTTTGCAGTGCGTGGCGATGTCTGCCTGCATACCTGCATACCTATCTATCTATCTATCTATCTATCTATCTATCTATCTATCTATCTATCTATCTATCTATCTATCTATCTATCTATCTATCTATCTATCTATCTATCTATCTATCTATCTATCTATCTATCTATCTATCTATCTATCTATCTATCTATCTGTCTGTCTGTCTGTCTGTCTGTCTGTCTATCTATCTATCTATCTATCTATCTATCTATCTATCTATCTATCTATCTATCTATCTATCTATCTGTCTATCTGTCTATCTGTCTATCTGTCTGTCTGTCTGTCTGTCTGTCTGTCTGTCTGTCTGTCTGTCTGTGAGAGAGAGAAACAGAGCCTTCCATCAATGTCAGCGGCACACGCTACTGAAAAACGGCATAGTATCGCACGACAACCAAACCTCACCGGACTAAGGTGTTACAGGCGAAACGACCGCAGGGCAACTTGGTGATCAATCACTCGATGTCCATGCTGTTTGCGTATGTGCTTCTCAGTATGTCAGTGAACGTGCATGTGGAACAGCATGAACAAGCGTTGAGTTAGTCAGAGGAGTGGCGGAATGAGTAAGTGAGTTTCTAACTGGCGTAAGAACTGAAAATCGGGCCACTCGGTGTTGGTTCATTGTCACCCGCAATATGCGACAGGAAGGAAGACGCGAGAAATGAAGCGGATGTTAACAGACTTTAACTTGAGTGCCATCTTAGTTTTAATGCAAGGTAAGTTAGGAGGACAATACAGTAAAGTGAGGAGGGGGAGGAAGGAAATGTCCTGAAATATTTGGCTAACACGTTGAAGATTGACGTTGAAGAATGACGTAACACGTTGAGACGGGCGCGCGCGCCCGTTTCAGAGCCACGCGCTTCGTTTTCCAAGATAACTGCGTGACAGCACTCATGTCTCACGTGTGACATGACTTTATGCGCTCGTTCGCCTCTGCTGCACGCTCGAGGCGTTCCAACGCAGCGCCTCCGGAATACCATTCACCGATTTTCATGCGCAGAACATCTAATAAACGTTTTGTTCCCTCTCTACTGACGCAATACTGTCGTCTGTCGACGACATTTGCAGTGTAACATGCAGATACGGGGCCAATTTTTTAATTGACAATTGCGCAAGTATGAACGCTGAATCATGAGCAGTATTGGTGGGCGCTGCGGATGGGGCCACCCGTTTGGGGTGCCATCTGGAGCCGTTTAGGATACCCAGTATCGTTAGGTGTGGACAAAGACAAATGTACAGACAGACAGACAGACAGACAGACAGACAGACAGACAGACAGACAGACAGACAGACACAGACAGACAGACAGACAGACAGACAGACAGACAGACCAAAATTTTTGCGTCGAAGGTCCCCAAGAAAGACTATTGTCTTTAAAAAAGCGATGTAAATCTGTGTTTGATTCGTTGGCTTCGTCTCGCGCTGCACCTAACGAGCGAGAGGCGACGAGACAGTCGTATTCACAGAACGCAAGTGGCGAGGAAACGGCTCAATACTACTGCGCAGTGAAACGTTTTTTTTTTTTTTTTTATTGTCGAGCATTCGTGTGGCGCGAGCGTGCGAACAACCACAAAACATTAATCACAATCGAGGAGCATGCTCGGCACAAGGGCTGGATTTAGCAGACAGCTTACCAGATGCCGCGGGGGAGAGGAGGGAGGCTTCATCGCCATTCGGCAACGCTGAATACCGTATATATAGCCGATCTCGCTCGTGCGTATGTAACTGCGAAAGTACAACCGCCGTCCGCTTGCATGCAGCGTATACTTATACAGCGCAGAGCTCCGAAAAGAACGGCGCAGTTCGATAAGCCCAACTGGTTTTTCCGCGCTTGTTTATTTGTCTTCTCGGTGCATGCAGGGCCGGGCTTGACCGCCGAAAGTGTCTTTTTTTTCCCCCAGAGTGAGCGTTTATCATCTGTATCCCGCAGCTTTCACTTGCAGCTGCACGGCCAGCCCCATTTCCAGTGTGTGCAAACATAAGGTCAGCGAAAGATTGCGTAGACTTCTTTTATTTATTTATTTTTGCTCGGCTTCGTTTTACCCTCATCGGCGTCATTTGGTTTTGTTCCATTGTGGTATTTTTTTTTTTGCGGATTTGATTACTAAACAGGCTTTGTTTGATTTTTGTGTGCTAGGCAAGTGTGACGTTTATCGTTGTAATCAACGGTAATAATTACTCTGGGCATTTTATACGTCCCTATACCACGATATGATAATCAGAGGTGCCGTAGTGGAGTGCTCCGCAAATGTAGAAAACCTGGGGGATCTTTGTCGTGCGCCCTAATGTTAGCGTACGAGCCTCCAGCATCTTTAGCATCTCCAGCATCTCATTCTGTCAGCCCGTTCTGTCCCGCGCCGGTGCGGAAAACAGACATTGGCCACCTTTTGTGGACATGCGCTGCGCTTCAAGCGGCCCGTCGACGCCGTCTGCGGCGTGCAGGACCCCAGCCCACCTGGCAGCCTGACTTGCAGCAACGGATTTACGGTCGGAACCTCAGGTCCCTCCTCGGCTTTATGGAGGAAACGAAGATCCATAATTTTGTCTAATATGTATTGATGCCATATAGGTCAAACATCGGCAATAAAAAAGAAAACACGAACACCGAGGAAGAGGACGGGATGTGCGCTCTATGTCTTCGCTGAATGGTACGAACCAATCAGCCCAAAACTTGTAGGTCCGGAATCTGATCCCGCACTTTTCGGTTCAACAGTAGTCACTAGTCGACAGCGGTCCGCCACGATAAATTGCAATAAACCGTAATCATGCAAATACCAACGCACAATCAAGCCGGGGAAAGTGCAGGCGAAGTTGGAGATGCTCGGCAGATTTCGTGGTTGACATTGATTGATTGATTGATTGATTGATTGATGTGTGGGGTTTAACGTCCCAAAACCACTATATGATTATGACAGACGCCTAGGGGAGGGCTCCGGAAATTTCGACCACCCATGGGGTTCTTTAACGTGCACCCAAATCTAAGCACACAAGCCTACAACATTCCCGCCTCCATCGGAAATGCAGCCGCCGCAGCCGGGATTCGAACCCCCGACCTGCGGGTCAGCAGCCAAGCACCTTAGCCACTCTACACACCTCGGTGGGGCTTCGTGGCTGACAGTTGTCCCGTCCGTGAGGCCCTCTCATCGGCAACCGCTCTCTGACCGGAGCCCCATCAGCGGAATTCTCTAATCGTCTCCTGATCTTTTACTGTTCTCTCTATTTTCACTTTTCTCTTTATCTCATTTATTAATTCATCCTTATGCCTTCTCCTGTGAGCTATAGTACTCATGAGGTGTCGCACTTTGATGCAGGCGGTTGCGGGGCTCGTGTTTCATTTTTCCTAATAAAAAATCACTGCCTCCCCCCAGGAGGGTGGGCGTGGAGGGGGAGATATTTGCTCTTCGTGGACGATGGGCGTTTGCTTCCCATGCAGGGCGAATTTTTCTTTGCTTGTACTTGTTCGCCTTATCTTTCCATTTCTGCGTATACGCTGCATGCAGTCGCTGCATTTCCGTGACAAAAGCAGCGACTTAATTTTATTGTGCTTTTGATAGACTGATAAATTAATATCCTTCGACTGGGTTGTGAAAGCTTCGAGACTGAATGAGGAAGTGAAGTATATGGACGTAATTTATTAAGGCGAAAACCTTAGATGCCTCATCAAACGCGAACACTAACCTTCGGCACCAACTTGAGTGACGAAATTAATCATCGCGCGATGTCGTCATCATTCTGTGACCGGTAGTGAAAACTTTCACTTATTCATGACGACATGCGGCCTGACACCGCAGATCACCAAGATTTGCGACGTTATTACATTATATCTCCGCTTCGTCAAAAGTGGAAGCAATTAGAAAAGAGATGAGGTGTAGAAAGCTTTTGATAAATCCCGTCCAGGAGACTATGCAGAAGCACGTCTCGGCCTCCATACGCAAGCCGGCAAGTTGTTTTTTAAAGAGACACTAAAGAGGAACAATGACTTAGCTTAGATTGATAAACTTCACGCTGAGAACTCTAATGACATATTTTTTCACTATCATAAGTTCGTTATTAACGGAGAAAATTTTGGTTGAAGATCTATTTAAAAAAATTCGCACCGAAATCTCTGCGCGTTACGTTAGAAATTTCAGAATTACTTTTCGTATTCTCACAACACTGGCTCAATCAAATTTTCCGAAACTTCTCATGCTAAATCTAAGACACGCACAGCAGACAAGGTACTTCATTTTTATCGAGTAGAAGCTATGTAAGACCAAGTAGATGCCTTCAACATTTACGACGTCATGACGTTTGGTGCGGGAACTTCACAGTATATATCGTCTCCACCCACGTTTTCTTTTCGCGTGTTTTTTCGCTTACCGAGCTTCATGTCCCGGTAAGAGTATTGTTTTGGGGATTGTGAAGTTGTACTTTACTGATACACAAAAAATGGCTTCACTCTTTTCTTTAATTAAAATGATGAAATAGGAGAGGTTGGTGCCATTATGGTGGCACCGGCTACTCCTTTTCTCTTATAGTAGCAAAGATATGCCGTAAGATTAACATTAAGGGCACAATATGCGAGACTACAATATACGACGTGAAAGTACACAATAGTCATATTTCACAACTCAGTTCATATACAGCTAATAGGTTCGTATGTTCCACACATAAGGTCATTTCACCTCACATGACAGTTCATATTCGCCTAATAGATACATATGTACACAATTTTGCTATTTAGTGCCAATTCAAAGTTTTATTTCGTGGGTGTACTTCGATCGTTTCTTTCATCCAGAACCACTACAGGTGCATAATGCTTTCGGAAGGGGGAATCAGCTGTATAGGATCAGGCTCAGCACGTCTGAGAATAAGACAAAAAAAAAAAAGACTTTCGACTTCGAGCCCTCTTACCCAAATCCTTAAGGGACCCTGAAATATTTTTTTCTCTCTCTTCTCAACTTTCGGTCCATACGATTCCTCAGTACAAATAAAACCGGATAGTTAACCTCGCTTGCTGGTTTTGAGTGGGAACATCCCATACGGTGAAACCATATCAGTTTATTATACAATTTCTGATAACATTACCAAGGTGTCCTTTTGAAGAAGAGGAGATATAGATATGCAAATAGAAGAGCCTCATTCAGACTTTTGCCGTCTTATCAACGAGGTTTGCCGGAGGCTCGCCGCCTCCCCAGCGCTTGGCTAGTTTCATGAACAAGGGCCAAGGCTTGAACTTGTCGGAGGAAATGTACGTCTTGATGGGCTTCAGCTGGCGGAACCGTTCCACGTACGCCTTCAGGTTGGCGTACTCTTGCAGGCAGCCCGGCTTGAAGAGTGCGAACTGGTCGAGCAGTTCGTAGAGCATGAAGTCCACGTAGGTCAGCTGGTCACCGGCAAGCCACTTGCAATCGCCCAGGCTTTTCGACAGCGCCTCCACGTGTCCAGGCAGGGCGTCGGCGAAGTTCCTCATGACGGTCGCGAAGTAGTCGTCAAAGCTGTAGTTGATTAGGTTCCATCTGCACGAAGAGTTTTTATCCGTGAGTGGCCTCTGTTGGTCAGGAATCGGGCGATATAGGAACATATATATGCAAATACACAAGCTGCGTTCACCAACGTTTCGATAAGCCAATGACGTGCGCACAACGCGCAGGAAGAGAAATCCGATGCAACCTGCTGTTTAAAGAAATTAAAGAGTCCACGTGTACTCAACTTAATCGCAAAATGCCGGACCTCAGGGCTCACGTAATCTAAACGCGGATTATCTGCCTAGTGCAACAAAGCTGATTTTAAACATCCTATAGAGGTGCTAGTCTCAGAGAAAAGGGAGATAACTGCCACCACACAGAGAACGAAATCCCAGGGTTCTGTCATACCTGGTCTGTCATACAACGCAAGCCGCTCTCGTTGGGCTTTGTTGCGGCTACTTTGAAAAGTCGCACTAAATTACAAATTGTGATTGTGGTTGACCCCCCCCCCCCCCTTCCCACTACGCGTAAAACACAGCTATGAATCAGCTTTTGCCGACTATCCCTGGGACCTATTCGTTGTCATGCGGTGGAACCTAACCCAAGCGTGGTGAAACTAAGCGAGCAAAAGTGAGCTATTGGGTTATTTAGTATTTTCACATATCGTATCATGAAAGAGCATGCGTCAGCTCAAGCTCCATTCCACTAACCCCGACGGAACTCAATTTCATCAGAATCCACACATAGCAATTTTGAATCAGAACACTCGGAAAGAACTTTGAGCCATCGCCACATCTCGTAATGATAGTCACCTCACTTGCAGCACCTGAAGACAGTTCAGCAAGATTGCCCCCCCCCCCCTTAATCGCAAACTGATCTTTCCTGGAAGTCTTCTTACCTTCAAGTTCTTCTTCAATAAATTCAGTTGATAGTTAGTGCTTGTGGTGTCCACATCGTTTCGTGTCTTCTCCATAACTTTGTGATTTGCAGTAACCGCATAGCGCAGTTTGTTAACCGTCAAGCTAGGATAATCTCAAGTGAGTTTCCATGTCCCCATTCAATTTGAGTACACACCTGAGATCGTTGATCTGCGCCTCGAGCATTTCGATACGGGCAGCCTCAACGGGCTTGGAGTCCGGCACGGCGAGACCGTGCTTGCGCGCCAGGTAGCGCATGATGGCCAAGCTCTGCACCATCTTGACCTCCCCGTCCACAAGGTACGGTAAGTTGGGAAAGCCGAACCCCTGCGCGGCCAGCGCCGCCTTGTCTTCGAGCCACGCGACCTTGCACTCCTCCTTGGTGGGCTTGTCCAGCAACGGGTACGTCTTGTTCTCGTACGGCACCCCGGCGTACTCCAGCATGTACCGGATGGGCTCCACGATGCCCCGAATGCCGGCCCAGTATGCCAGGACCACCTTGGCCTTCTGGTCTTTGCTAGGAGGCATGATGACGACTCCGATTCGGTCTTACAACCTGTCACTCTGCGAATATCGATAAGAGTGACCTTATGACATATTGAATCGCGTGTTTGTCTCATTAATCTTCATGTGATGGGCTAGCGCTTACAAAAAACTCTTCTCACCACAAGACACACACGGTCGCGCCACAGTGCTTGAGAAACTTCTCACTTGTTTTGGACTATTGTGATAAGACTTCACGCTCTACAGAAGTACACACAACACAAGCGCTTCTTTCTAATAGTGGCTGCGCTTCCTAGCAAGATGGATCCTTACCAACTGGCCCGATACAATTGTTTATTGAGCTACAGAAGTAGTCTAGTTTATTTCCGAGCTAAGGTGAGCCCCAGCAACAACACTGCAATTTTAAATCATTCACGTAAGACGAAGTACCCCGCCGGCGATCACATTACCAGCAACCAACGTCTGTGATCGGCGTTTTTAGCTGCACTTTAAGACATGAGTGTCCGTGGGAAAGACAGATGGACGGACGTTTCACTTCACTCGTCATAATTCACTCCGTGGATATGCTAAGAATTTCTCATTATAAAAGCGCTATCATCTTTAATCGTCAACTATACGAAAACCACTAGCGCCATCTAGTGATATTATTTGCAAGGACATTACACACAACGCCATCTAGTGAGCAATTCTTAAGACTAACTAGAATTAGCTACAACTACAACATACCATTACGAGGGAACGACCCACACCCTGTAGGGAGCTTCGCCCTTAACAAATTACAAATTTGAACCAATGACCCGTCGCACCGCAGCCCGCTGCGCTAGCCAACACAGCCATGCGCCTGGCTTGTGCCGGTGATATAATGGCGAGATATTCATACGCACCATTTAGCGCTCGCGGTACGCAGATGTCAGAACAGCTTGAGCGTACTTTCTATCACCAAGAGTTTCGCATTTTCTTTTAAACTGAAACCAGCCCTTAAAACGTGCAAGAAAACGTGGCCCCCTTCTGTACTGCTCATGCATGATGTAGAAAAATACAAATAAAAGAAGCATGAGGGCCATTAGGGGTCAAATGCCACGCGTGGCAGGAGACGCAAAGGGGTGATTGCTCATGGCGCAGTTAACAAAAAAAAATCACCATATCGATGGAGTGAATAATGATGAGTGGGGCGAAGCTTCGGAGGGTTTTATCGGTATACCGTGAGTTTTCTGTCTGTCTGTCTGTCTGTCTGTCTGTCTGTCTGTCTGTCCGTCCGTACGTCTGTCCGTCCGTCCTTCCATCCATACATCCGTCCGTCTAGTGAACACTCCATTTAAGTACCACCATCTCGCATTTTTCATCATAGATTCATTATCTACAGGTGCCGCCATCTAGCGGGCATTCAAAGAACTAAACGAGAGGTGGTTACCTACAACTACATACATCGAGAAGCACGACCCACGGCTTAAAGAGCTTCGCCCCCCCCCCCCCCCTCCTCGAAGGAAAAAAAAAACAGCTTCGGTTTTGCATTGTGGACATGTTTAGCGTTTTTTTTTTCAAACATACAAATACGTAATAACTGTGACGATTGGTTATTAGTTCACACTTGCCCGATGTATTCTATATGCGTTATTTTAAAAAGAGCGTCCTTATTTGTGCTGTAGCGACGTGCCAAAAGTATCGAGCTGCTTGCCGTTCTTCATGGGATATTTTAATTTCTTCCTATCGCACTCATTAGTTGCGATACTGTGTTATCATTGAGACTAGAGTATTACTTCTCTTACATGGAGCACAAGTTCGCCCAATAAAGCGTTTAATCTTCACCGACTGCGTGTTGCCTTCTTCATCGTCAGAACCACGTGAAAACATTGTTAAGATGCGTTTTGTATTTTCAAAGATAGTCTTTCACCAACGCGTCTTTAAGGGTAGACCTTTGATATCATTGTGTCATTTTCAGGGGAATGAGCGCCTGATTAGTTTCTTGAGAAGAGAGCCATTCTGGTGCGAGGATCTTACAGAAATTCCTAGCACTTTGCTTTTTGTAGCTACAATTTGCCATCTCGACACTTCGTTCTGCTGCCTTATGTTTTTCTTATTGCGCGTTTATGTGCCTTTTAAGAGTAGTTGTGCGTCTTCTCGCTCTCCAACATGGTCAGACGGCAACTCTTTTTCCTTTTCCCCCCTAAAACATAGACTCTGTATTGTGTTCATCTGGCAGGCTTATGAAGTAAAATGATCATGTGATATATACAAGTTACGTCAACCTGGATAAAACGCGTGGACGCTGTATCTTTGTTTCCTTTTTATGTTCTCGTTAAGTCACACTTCCTCGTGCTTTCCATCGTACAACGACTTTAAAAACCCCTTAAAAAGAAATTAACTACCTGGAACTCCGACGGCAAGAATAAATTATAGATAGATATATAAAATTTTATATACACTGCTTTGGCCGGCGCAGCGCGGGCACAATTTTCAACCCAGTGATGACACCTGGTTGGACACTTCCTCAACTTCCGCCATGTCTGCGATTCCTGGCCATACGTTATTTCACTCTGACAATGTCTTACAAGCACACACACGAGCACATACACGAGAGATAGAGAGATGACTGAACAAAAGGCAAGTGTGCGCTGGCAGACGGGGCCCAGGTACAGAATCCACTACCTGTAGAGCATGTAGTTCATCAAACAATACATTCTGCTATAGAGAACATAAAGAGCACATAACTACCGACACCCATTCGTTTGTATACAACATGCATTTGTCCCCCGCACTTCAATATTTCACAGGCGTAAAGAACAACTTACCCAACTCGACACTGGAACAAATGTTACCTTACGTTCCCAGTGGCAACGTCGAACCTCCGCCCAGCTTCTTTGCCGCTCCGAGGCCGTTTTTCGCCTCACTCGAGCAGTGTTCCTTATCAAGGGGCTCCCACTCAGCAAACCGTCTCTACACGAGAGGCCACCGTCGATTTCGTATGGGTCTCTATAGTCCGTTCCCTACCTCCTCGTAGATAACCTCTTATCCGACGTTCATGAATTTCGCGCCGCAAACCGTCGGCGGTGTTCGAGACTGGGCACAGTTGTATTCTCGGAACAATCGGCCCGTGTGTGTGAGACGACGAGAAGGCTACTAGACGCACCTCTTTTTACTGTGGTGCCCTCGCCCATGGAGGCTCGTTTGACGGACCTTCCTGCTAGACCAAGGTCGACGCGATCGCTGCAAGCAGCTGGGGGCAGACACGGCTGCAGCGGAAGATGTCGCAATGCTTTGGTCGTTGCCCGAATGCCGCCGGCGTGTTTCCTCGTGGGACCTATTTCATGCGCGATGGCTTTGAACCGTTTCATAAAAAATATCATGAAAAGACTCCAAGGAAACGAAACATATCACGCAAAACACTTCATGAAAAAAAAAAAACGCATCATTCAAACAGTTCAAGATTATGTATCCTAATGCATTAAATAATGAAGATTGAAACTGGAGTAATAAAAACAGTGAAAAAGAAATGTATAAACAGTGTATAAAGTGTCATTGATAAGTTATCGTAGAATGTAAGAGAAAGCGTTTTGCATATTGTTTGAAACAGAGTGCGTAAAGGTCTATGTCATTCCTCACAATGTTATATACCCGGGCTACTTAATATTGTAGGTCCTGGCGTCCGTAGTTCGTTCGTGTAAGTGGTGGCATTGTTGTTTATGGCATAACTGACACCGTGGAGATAAAATTGGTGTACAAATAATAGGAAGTTTCTGCTTTTTATGAGCAATAGCAATCTATAATAGTAAATTTGATTTGCTTACATCAATGAATGTTTATTAAAATGATTGTGTGGGTAAGTCTCGTGGCCTACCATCATAGTTTTCGAAACTTCTCATTACCTTTTATTTGCAGTTTTATTAAATTGTCGTAACTTTTTACAAGTGGTTGTTTCCCAGCCTAATGCACAATAACTAAGTTTTGACTAGAAAGGTGCGTTGTACATTGCCTTCTTCAGTGGTAGAGGTATAAGGCTACTAGTTTTACATATAGATCCTACTACTTTGCTAATGTCACTGCTGAGCTTATCTACATGATTGTCCCAAGAGAGAGGCTCGCAGAACAAGCCCAGGCTTCTCGTTCGGTGACGCTTCTTCTGATCTAAAAAGCAACACACACACACACACACACACACACACACACACACACACACACACACACACACACACACACACACACACACACACACACACACACACACACACACACACACACACACACACACACACACACACACACACACACACACACACACACACACACACACACACACACACACACACACACACACACACACACACACACACACACACACACACACACACACACACACACACACACACACACACACACACACACACACACACACACACACACACACACACACACACACACACACACACACACACACACACACACACACACAGAGCGCGCGTGATTTTTATTTTTTATAACTATAAGTTGTTAAATGTAAGTTCTATTTGTCTTATACCTTGTGGGTATTAACTCTCATCGCATTCAAACACATTTGCTACAGGCTCGCTTTGCGGCATGTCTCTCCGGTTTCCACGAAAATGAAAATGAAGGAACCACATGGCGATTTAATTAGGTGCTCCCCACCGATCGCAAGTGAAACGTTGTGATTCACACGTGCCGCGTAAATATACTGTCAAGCGCAGTAATCAATCCCTGCTTTGAGCCCCGTCTGCACACTGCAGTATCAGCCCTCGGCAGCCGATAAACTTTGCTACTGCTCGGGAAGGGGAAGGTGGTACAATTTTCAAAAGGTCACGTGTCAACGGCCATCAATAAGCAGCGCCCTATACTTTGCTTAGAGTCAGTGTGGTTGCATTCAGTACTGTGGGCCCTATAGGCACCTTTCTGAACGAATGAAGCGTGTTTTATACGGCCAATCGCGCGTTAGGTCGTCCCCCCTGTCTCTCAATGAAGGCTCGCTTGATTGATTGATTGATTCATATGTGGGGTTTAACGTCCCAAAACCAAAATTTGATTATGAGAGACGCCGTAGTGGAGGGCTCCGGAAATTTCGACCACCTGGAGTTCTTTAACGTGCACCCAAATATGAGCACACGGGCCTACGACATTTCCGCCTCCATCGGAATTGCAGCCGCCGCAGCCGGGATTCGATACCGCGACCTGCGGGTCAGCAGCCGAGTGCCTTAGCCACTAGACCACCGCGGCGGGGCAATGAAGGCTCGCGTGGTTCGTTATACAGTAAAAGTGTATATAGCTAGGGGCTGGGAAAATAGGGCAGTTCATAAGAGTGTTATGGTATGATGAACTGTTTTCATACCCTGAAGGTCGATGTTAAGGTGGTGGTAGTGGTAAAAACTCTTATTAAAAAAATATCGGCGGATCCCACGAACCTGGCAATCGACGTTATGTGAAGCAGGCGGAGGGAAGCTCTTTAATGCTATCGCGTTAATGCAAGAAGGTCGAAACCATCGATACCGTTTTGCGATACTGCACACAAAAAGCATCCAACTATGGGTAAATTATGAAACAAAGAACAGGATTGTGTGTTTAGAAAAAAAGGTTTAACGATTTACAGTACTTGATACTGTACTATGGGAGAGCTGAAAGCCGTCCCCGATGCAATTATGCTCATAGCATGCACACAGTCATCATAAATACAGCCCTAACAACATAAGAATAGCTTCATGAGGGTGTGGGTATAGGAGTGGGAATCAGTGCTTGTATTCGAAAAAAAAAAAGCCAAGATAAGATCTCAGGCTCGCAGAAAAAAAAGGTAACAAAAGAAAGAACTACAAAGATCGTCCTGTATCCCTTTTGTATCCTTCGGCAGGGTATGTTTCTTCACATCGAGTTCTATATCCGTCATCATCAACAATTTAAATTTTGGGAAACGCATGCTTTTTTTTTCAAGTTATCGGTACTCGCTAGCCGTCTTTTTGCTTTATATAATATAGCCTTTTCAGCTTCGGTCTATCGTATACTGCTGTCGTGAGCGCGACTCATAGAACAAAAAAACAAAAAAAAAAGACAAGAGAGACAGAAACAAAGGAAAAAAGGAAGAGAAGCCTTCTCGTCTTGTTTCTTTTCTTTCGACCGCGATCGTAGTGTATGTAGACGTAGAGCCCGCAATGAGCGTAATCGGGATTGACTGACTCCTGCGCAACTACGCCCATGCAAAGCGTACGAAAAAAAGAAGAAAAAAGAAACGCGCTTACATAAAAGTAAAAAATATGTGGACAGGAACTCACTACAGAGTCAATGGAGAAAAGGGAAAGCCGCCTCGCTTTGCTTCCATTATGGGACGCTGTATGCACTGCCCTCGACGAAGAGTGGGCATCGCTCTGCATGGCCTCTCTATATGCCACGCGCCGTGCATGACGACACACTGTTTGTTTTACTTTCGGCGCGACGTGGGCTTGAGTGGGCGGACGTAATGAGAGAGACCGAGCTCTTTCTAGTCTGACAGGCGCGTTTGTTTGTTACTTTCTTTGTTTTTTCTTTCTCACATATGATCGTATTTTTATTCTTCGGGCTTTGCGAACCGGGCGCGCGTCGTTTGTGTGGCAAATGGCGTCCTGCTGTCGAAAACGAGGTCGTGGGTGCGCTTCCTTGCATTGCCGTAACGTGTATCTTGGTTTTCGGAATAAGGCAGCGCCCATACGGGGGGGACGAGGTTTGTGTGTATTCCTCAGAGAACGTCAAGTGATGGAGATTACATGCGGGAGCACTCCCGCGACAACAGAGAATGTATTATGTGGCGCTGAAAGCAATCAATCAATCAATCAATCAATCAATCAATCAATCAATCAATCAATCAATCAATAAGTCAGTTGGTCGGTCGGTCAACCAAGTACCGTTAGTCTATCTAAACGCCAACCTCGTTGTTCTCATTAACACATGTGCGTTGAACATTCAACGATCTGTAAACTGCTCTCACTCTTTTGAAGACGAACACAGCGCGTGAGCGGGTCGAGTCAGAAAGCGAATTGAGATCAAGGAGATCAAGGATCAAGGAGATCAAAGATCAAGGAGATCAAGGATGAGATCAAGGATTGCCCGACGGAACTGTGGCTCTGTGATGGGTTGAGATTAAAGTGACGCCGAGCGTCGGGATGGGACGGAAATAAACAGAGTGAAGGATCTGAAAAGCATGATGAAGTTGACTTAGGCTAATTGAAGTTATTGGCATATTTTAAGACAACATCTAAGCAGCGCAAAAAAAAAACAATTTATCCCTGCATCATGTCTGTTTGTCTCGTCCAACGTCGTTCTTTTTTTTTTCATTTATTTAGCCCTAACTAGGTATATGCCTTCATAGGAAACAGTTCCCGTGCTCTGCTCGCAGGACTTGATGCCGATTCCATGCGCCTTGTCTAAAGCAGGTCAGACTGAGTCCATGCATCCGTGTCCAACATCAGGTTACGAACGAAAACTCAGCTCGTTCCGACGTTCTCTCAGCCTGACCAGCTATAGTGTTCCCACGAAGGCTACAGACGAATTTCAGCCCGAGAAGCTGAGCCGACTATTGATTTCATCTGAATGCCGTTATATTAGGAAAATAAGGCAGCGCAAACGACAGCAATACTGACGACAACCACAACAACGGCGGCGGTGGCGGTGATGACGACGGCGACAACAACAACAACAACAACAACAACAACAACAACAACAGCAACAACAACAACGACGACGACGACGACGACGACGACGACGACAACCGCAGCGACAATGACAAACACCACGGCAACACTTTGAGAGAAAAAAGGGAAGCATATAGGATGCCCTATCCTGTCGCCTTCTTTTTTCGTCCATGTAGGTTGTGTCCTTGGTGTTTCTTCTACCAACTAGCCCAACAAAAAAGTTTCAGTAAACTATACGACAACCACGATCGCAACAATCGCCATGCTTAGACCACCATCAAAGTCTTTGTATCACCATTACTCGCTGTACAGAGAGTAACTGCCCGCCCACCACGAAGTTGGATGAAAATATAATAAAAAAACTTAATTTATGAAAAAATGGAATTTTGTTGAATAAACAAAAAGCAAGCCTGAATGGGCGCCGCCGTTTGCATTATACTCCCCTTTCAAAGGTCGCTTGGGTAACTTCGAAGTTCTCATTTTAATTAAAAGCGGCTGCTATCGATCCCGAAGTATGCGAAGGGCACTTTAATCACGCAGCGTCTCTCCGCGATTTTCAATTACAAAGAGTCGCTTCCTAAGCCTTTCGTTCTAATTAAACAAAGAAATGTTTTCCCCTGTGTCAGTTCCACCGACCAAAGGCCTCCCTGCCGTGTGCCGTTTAAATGAGCCCATCCGCTTACAGTATCAGTGTTCTTTTCTACCGCACGAACTTGTGCATACATATATATAAAATAAGCAATATTCGAAACACAATAATAGCAGCGCGACCACATTCGTATACTTTGTTGAAATATGGGTCAACTACGTCGTTTAATTATACGTGAATGTATTATCTCTATAGGTGCCGAATGCAATGCAGGAAGTACCCGATAGACGTCGTCTGCTGCTTGCGCACCTTTCGCATGCACCGTTCTTTTGCAAGCTTGCATGGCTGCGCAAATCACTAGTTTAAAGCCTTGCGTTTTCAAATTAGTTTGCGTAATACAGAACGGACCATTTTTACTCTCACACCCACGTTTATATAGAGCAAGAATCAGTCGTGATCAGTCGGTGAGTCCAGGGTATACTTAGTGCTGCTGAATGGTTATGTCACAGCTGATAGTGAGCAAACGCTGGTGGTTATCGTGTGATCATAACAGGCTTGATGCTATAGCGTTGTCTGTCATCCGTTCTACGTAATCAGCAGCCCCCCCCCCCTCACCCCAGCAACAATGGCTGCGCCCTGCAAGTGATGAACATTCAAGTCTATAGCAGCAACGTATGCAATGTTGGGCTGTTCTATAGCGCTGCAATCTTCAACCTCACTGTAGCATGTGTGTAGACTAAAAAAAGGATCGGGGGTAGGTGGATAGGTCGGTGTTATTACCTTGATAACTTCGCCTCCTTCTGCCCCCATCCCCACCTAATGCCCAAGCCAAACAGAAAGAAAGCGATTCAAATTTAACAGCAACGTATCTGTCTGTGGGAAAGCATAGTGTAAACGCGAAAAGATACACCGACTACGAAAAACGAACTGCACGATGTGTTAGCTCCCCATACGGGAGCCTTGTTCACAATATGATTATGAGCAAGGCTTTGATATGTGGAGCCGAAAGATCAAGTGTACATTTTGTTCTTTTCGGTCGGTGTATCATTTCACATTCACACTACTAAAGAAATTCTATATACATGCACTATCTACACACACTGAGACATAGATATGAAAATATGACCCAAACATCGCGTTCCCATAGAATGCACTCAATGTTCATGCCGCGTATGATATAGTTATAAAAAAGAACAAGATAAATTCTCACGTACTGTTGGTCGCACAGCCTCAGGAACCGATGACAACTCTCTTGACTTGAAAAGGAGGCCTAGAAAAAAAAATTGACAATTTAGTTACGATGTTTGGCGAGTTCTGTTCAATACAGACGAGCTTATTTAAGCGCCGTTCGTTCAAATTATTTTGTTTCCCCGGGGCAGTAACTGAACAAGCAACTGCTACTGGCTTCAAAGACTGCGCCTTTCTAAACGTTTGAATCACCACAGCTTTGGCATTTCGGTCAGTGAATCGGCACTGTGCACTTCAATAATAATAATAATAATAATAATAATAATAATAATAATAATAATAATAATAATAATAATAATAATAATAATAATAATAATAATAATAATAATAATAAAATGGGGTCTAACGTCCCAGAACCACCATGTGATTATGTGAGACGTCGTATAGTGGAGGACTCCGGAAATTTCGACCATCTGGGTGTTCTTTAACGTGCACTGACATGGCTCAGTACACAGCCCTCTAACACTTCGTCTTCATCGTAATGCGACCGCCATGGCCGGGATCGAACCCGCGACCTTCTGGTCGGAAGCCGAGCGCACCGTTGCCACTGTTCCACCGACTCTGCACCTCGAAGTCACGAAGGAAACGCGCCGCACTTCTGTATGTAACTCATCTGTGTTATACCTTTTTAATGCCTTCTTCCGGAGAATTCGTAAGTGGCGTCAGCGTTTTCGTGCCGAATAACAACTCGCTTCATAGAATGCCGAGGGAATGACGATGGCCGAGCGAGATGCGAGCCGAAAGCCCTCCGAAGGTTGCGCCGTTTAAAGGGCTCGCCCGATTCAGCCTTGACCCTCGCTGACCATCGCCGTCTCGCCGCTCTTCTGCGAAGACAATAGCAGCGCCGCACTTGACCGCGAGGCGTGGTGCCCGCATTCGGGGCTGACCCCCCTCCTCTCCCTTTTCTCTGTTACCCACCACCTGCTGCGTGCTCCTCTCTCGCACTTGTATTAGCGCACGCTTGCATGATTTAGTGAATCACTGGACAATGTGCCTTGTCGCGTGACAAACGCAGTCTTGCGCGGAATGAGCCGGTTGGTACTCGACAATGTATTTTGCCACCCACGTGCAAGCACTTTGTATTGCTCAGGGGAGGGCAGAAGCGGTTCTTACATTTGACAGGAAAGGCGCTCACCTCTAAGTGATTTAATTCTACGAAGGAAGGAAGGAAGGAAAATAGAGGGAAAAGAAAGGCAAGGAGGTTAACCAGCCTATAGGCAGCCGGTTTGCTACCCTGCGCATGGGAGAGGGATGGGGGAGATGAAAGAGAGCAGAGAGGGAAGATAGAAACAGCACATTCGGCAGCACATGCACGCACACTCAGTCATAGTCCAGTCTTGTTTTTAACGGTGTGTGACATTGCTGTTACAGTCGCTTGTTCAAGTCGGTGTGGCGTAGGAATTTCAACAGAGCTTTCGTCGCCTTCTGTTGCAGTGTCTTCTCTCGGGCACTTGACAGAATAGTGTCCACAGACATTTGGCTGTTGTCGATGCGCGCAAAAGCAGACGCCAGTGACTGTCTCTGGATTTCATACAATGGACAGTCACACAGGATGTGGTGTAGCGTCTCTTCGCAATGACAGGCATCGCAGAGAGCGTTGTCGGCCATTCCTATGACAAAGGAGTAAGATTTTGTAAATGCCACTCCTAGCCATAAGCGATGAAGTAGGGTGGCTTCTCTTCGGTCGAGTCCAGTGGGCATGCGGAAAGCCATCAAAGAGGACAGGTGGTGTTGACGATTCATGTCGATGCTTGGTGGGCACCATAGTGAAAACGTGATTTCACGCGCAAGTCGTCGAAGATTACTGGCAGCATCAGTCCTCGAAAGTGGTATGGCTTCTTCTCGTGTTCCTTCAAGGGCTGCCCGCGCGGCAGTATCGGCATGTTCGTTCCCTATGATGCCGCAATGACTTGGCAGCCATTGAAGCGTCACATGATGCCCTTTCTCGAGTAAAGTGTGGAGAAGGCATCGAATTTCGAAAACAAGCTGTTCGTACGGGCCGCGACGCAGTGCTGAGAGCACAGATTGTAGGGCAGCCCTGGAGTCGCTGAAAATCGACCATTGTTGCGGTGGTTCCCGATTGACCACACAAAGAGCAGCGCGCAAAGAAGAAAGCTTATGCGCAAGCGCTGTGACAACGATACAATCTAAACTCCGGAAAGAGCACATAAATATATCGCAGGGAAGTAAGATACAAGCTTAGAGAAGGATAGTTTTGTAGGGGTTGTGCTTATTGAATCAGCCATACGATTAAACTGCTAGAAGAGAACCGCAATTTCTTCACCGTTGCGTGAAAACGCGATTCAGTCTTACTCAGTGCGTGACCGCTGACTTAAAACTCAAGAGATCAAGCGCTCGCCATGGCGGCTGCATCTATAGATGGATGCGAAATGCTAGAGGGGTGAGTTGAACATAGGATGGGTAAAGCTCCGGAGCCTTTCTAAACGGCATCTCACGTAATCATATCATGGCTAAGGGACGTCAAACCTTAACAATTCTTATTAATTCCTTCACTATCTAGTGTAGCGATAGCATTCTGATACACATATATAGTTAACCTGGCCCTCCTCAAGAATTTCCCTTTGAAGCCAGCCCTTTGCTGAGCCTGTGACCTAATACTTAATTCTCGAAACTAGCGCATCTCTGAGTCAACTCGTTTCTTTTTTAAAAACTCAATTAGTAACATTGTCTCGTGGCGATTTGCTTAATCGTGTAGGATGGTACGTACCTACACACAATGCCCACATAGTGAGAAAAGCGACAATTGCATTGAAACCACATAAGGACGCTCGAATGCTCATTAAACGCCTAACGGATTTCCAAAGCCTTCAAGGGGCTGTCGTAAAGAAGTAAAAAAAACAATCATGTACTTCAACTTTTCCATATGCGGCCTTTAGACGACTTCAGCCTATAGGTCATGGTCGCTCTAAGCAGCTTTAATAACTGATAGTCGTTGCGCTCGCCTATAGGCGCGCGACGTCACTGATAATGTGTATAGCAGTGACTCAAGAAACAACCATTACCCAAAAAGACGAAACTTTCTTTTTTGTTGGAGGAAGTCGCCTTAGAGCTAATTGCTCTACTCCATGCGTAAACACGACGCTCACATGTTGCACATATACGCGCACAACAGGCCAGCGACACGCGCCGCAACATTACCATTGCATGAACCGAACGCTAAGCTATCAGCGCACTCTAAACGACTTTCGAAGCGAGTGTTAATGTATGTGTGCGGCGAAAACGCTCAGGGCTCGCCGCTCGAAGAAAGAAATAGCTTCGATTCGAGTCATTGCAGTCCCGCTTAGATCGGTGAGGCTGAGCTCGTCCGGTACCTGAATTTGACAGTGGTGTTGTGATTGCAGGGCCGCCGGCAAACTGTTTCCCTTTGGTCGCATTCGTTTTTATTTGCAGCTACGCCGCGGTGGTCTAGTGGCTAAGCTACTCGGTCGCTGACCCGCAGGTCGCGGGATCGAATCCCGACTGCGGCGGCTGCATTTCCGATGAAGGCGGAAATGTTGTAGGCCCGTGTGCTCAGATTTGGGTGCACGTTAAAGAACCCCAGGTGGTCGAAATTTCCGGAGCCCTCCACTACGGCGTCTCTCATAATCATATGGTGGTTTCGGGACGTTAAACCCCACATATCAATCAATCGTTTTTATTTGCAGCTTCCGCCCGCTTCTGTATACACTATTCGGCGCGTTTAAGCGTATCGCTTTCGAATCAAACTCTCTTGACGCCTCCCATGCAAGAGAGAGAGAGAGAGAGGTTAAGCGAAATGCAGGTAGAGGGGGAAAGCGTGCGGGGTAAAGCTTTGGTGCGGGGCCATATGAAGGGTATATGAGTGGGCAAAGAGAGTGGGCTCCGCGCTTTCTCCTCACACCGCGTACACATTTTATTAACAAAGTGGCCTTTATTTTTCCCGAACAAGCCGAACTCGTTCGCATTGTAAGAATACTGGAGACTACGTTTTACCGCGCTACCGCCTAGATGCGTAATGTTTGTGGAGTGGCGGCATTATTATGTCTGTCAATAAAAATAAATAAAAGCTTGTTGAAATAATTATCTAGGGAACAAGAATGGTAAACAACTCAATACATGTATGGATAATAAATAACGGCAATGTTAGCGGTTTGAGTGCGGCCAGCCTATGTTTATGAGCATTTTCATTCGTTTAGATAAAACTAGTAATTATAAAACATGACTGTGAGGGCTATAGCATTATGCGGCTAAATTCAGCAGTTGATATCACGTGGCTCTGACGGTCGCCTAGACTGCGCTGCCCTCATGGCCGTTGCCCTGGGTTTGACCAGAAATATTCAATTTCCGTGTCGCGTATTATTTATAAAAAAAGGGCTTATATTACGAAAGGGAAATGTGTAAGGGAGCTTCGGGACTTGTTGCTAGGTTAAGGTAGCGTACGATAATAGCAACTGTCGGAAACCTACTAGATAGGTATATACGCTGACAGACACCGAAGGTGCTTGCAGTACGCAAAGAAATGCTTGGCATTTAAAAACTTGGACCATCTCCCCGAAGGGAACCGTGCATGATGGGATGCGAAGCAGCTGCGTTGCACACGTGTGGCGTCACGGGTTGAACAGTGCTAACGCGGGTGTTGTGGTGAGCGCTGTAGAATTCCTTTGAAGCGAAGGCTGGTGTTGGTCTTGTGGGTGGCACGTACAGACATATTTCAGCGTGTGCGTTAGGTGTGCGTCAGGCTTATCGCGCGTGAACGGACGAGTCGCTGGTGTAGCGAGCGACGGTCGCGGCAGGTGTTGCGGGAGAAAAGGACGAGGTGGCAGCTTCGGGCACCGCGGCGAGCGCGTGTTAGGTGAGAGAGAGAGAGAGAGAGACATGAGCGTGCACTGCGAGGGGAGCGTTACTTCAATTAGTGCAGCAGCGGCGTGACCTACTTGGCACCGCACCAACACCTGCAGTGCGTGACGCGTTCGTACGGAGGGACAGCGTTACACAGGCCACTCAAGAGCTGCTTCGCGTCTAATAAACAGGTACCGCCTCAACTTAGAGTTGTGTAGGATGTACTGTGTGGTACTGGAACGTAAGGTTTGTAAAAATAACGACCAATTAACTTTTAGGGTAATTATTGAAAATTAATTCAATGGATTAATTGAAAGAGCGGATGGTGTGTGTTCCTGTGGGTAAACGCTGCAGAACTGCCTACTTTCGCTCATCAGTTGACTCACTTAAGTGGAAGGCGGTGAACAAGCCGGTCTATATGGCCTGTGTGTGCCGACTAAATCAATGCATGTCGACGACGAGAAGTAAACTTGTCTATCCAAGGAAGCTAAAGGATCACTAAACGCTATGACATATAGCGCTACTGAAGACACTTAATGGAGCAGTATAAGGTCACCTGAAGTTTTCTTTTTTTAAGCATTCGGTGTATGGGATACTCTGTTGTTCGGAAAGCGTAAGTTGGCACGTGATATCACATTCCGTAAGCCATTACAGCCAATATATACAGCGCCTTGGCACTGACAGCAGCACTCGCGTGCCGCGCAACAGTTGTCCCAACCATTAAAGACATCGTCAGCTGGTGGACGATACGCGCACGGCCGCTGGCTTTTATGCAGCTCGCGGCGATCGTGGTGTGCGTCTCGCTGCCGCTGGGCACGCCAAGTGTGGCGGGGGGGGGGGGGGGGGAGCATACTAGGAGACCTTGAGGGCCACATTTTTGCGAGCGCGTTTTTGGGGCCGCACGAGAGCGGCGATTTCGCCACTCTCTCCGCGCGAGTGCCCGCGCTTGCTTGGCTATACGTTAATCGCGGCATCACTCAAAAGAACCCTCGCCGCGGGTCCATTGGGTTGCCATCGGCGGTCCTTGCTTGGGGCCCGCTCTTCACGCATCACGTCACCCAGACAAGGCAACCACGACGACCCGGCGACGGTGGTTGCGACACGACGCAGGTGGACGTACCACTGTACACGATGTCGGGAGGTTAGAACGCTCTCATTCGCATGGAGCAGACGCACGCGGTGGCACCCGCTCCTCTCCTCGCTGCGTTGTGGAGAGAGAGATGGAGAGAAAAACCATTGGGCAGACAAACTGTACGTGCGCCGCGAGTGTATGTCACGTTAGACTAAGACCGCTTAGTCCAATATCAAGCGCCAACTTCTGTGATTTCGCGCCATCTCGAGAAGTATCATCGTCATGGCGAACATCAACCTCCCTGTGCTTCTTTGGGGCGCCATGGAAGCGTTGCTATCCTTCGTAGCTCAAGCCCACCAGACCCAGCCGCTTGACACGGCGTGGCACGTGCGCTCTGCGGAGTATTGAAGCAACGGCAAGGAGCGCTCCATCTCTCACTTGTAAATAGTATCAATTAATGTTTTTCACCACCACACCACCACCATCGGCGTCACGAAAAGCTACAAACAGAACCGTCGCCTACTGGTTGCAGTCAACATGTCACGAACGCCGCCACTACAGTTATTGTATATGTAAGGCTCCGTGTTTTCCGATTAATCCGAATAAAATCCGATAGGCACTCGCCGGTAAAACTTTTGACAGATCGGATTTATTCGATAACTTCGATTGTAAATGAGGTTATTGGTGTTTTCAACGTCCAAACGACATTTTCAAAGCTGAGATTGATCAATTGAATAGAGTGAACATTTATCAGTGGCAACGACCTCGTGAACTTTGCTTGCCTCTAATAAAGCAAGCTTCATGGCTGTAACACTAGCAAAGCATAGGCGTCTTGTATTGAAATATTTCTGCTTTTGTGCATGTGTTTGTGCATTGGAACCTTCGAAATATAAAAGCAATGGAGGCACAAATGAGGCTGAACCGATGACGTCCTTCTAACCTGTCTAATTGGTTCTATACTAGAAGGATTGGCACAACATTACCTGCTTGGTGTAAAGGCGCGTTGGCTTTAATGAGGCTAGAACCGGGAATGTTTAAAAGAACTTCAGGAGGGAAATTATGGTGAGGAAAATGCCATACCACCGCGATCTTACTCCAGGCACAATAAGACGTTATCAAACAGCACAAGAACAACGTCGTTTTACTCACACGCTGTACTAATTTAATCATAGCGGTGGTTTCCTCGGATAGATACTGCTCAACGTGTGTCCTAGTGCTACTGGTTTTCTTAGAAGCCTCGAAGTCCTGACAAATATTAGGAGGGCCCCTCCGCTGTGGTCTAGTAGCTAAGGTACTCGGCCGCTGACCCGCAGGTCGTGGGATCAAATCCCTGCTGCGGCGGCTGCATTTTCGATGTAGGCGAAAATGCTGTAGGCCCGTAGGCCCAGATTTGGGTGCACGTTAAGGAACCCCACGTGGTCGAAATTTCCGTAGCCCTCTATTACGGCGTCTCTCATGAACATATGATAGTTTTGGGACGTTAAACCTCAAGTCAATAAATCAGTTTAATATTAGGGGAGAGCAAGCTACCTTTACTAATCCAGATTTGATACTTTTATCAGGAGCAACTACCCCTCATTCTATGTTCAGGCAATCATTCACGTTAGCAGAACAACACTTTGTCTCAAATCCGGTATCCCGCTAGAAAGCCATGTTTTGAGGTGGACTCTAGGCAAATGGTGGCTTCACATCTTCTGCCAAGAAATAGTGAAAGACTCCACTCCAGAATTCTTTTTAGGGACGAAGCTCCTTAGGCCGTGGGTGGTTCCATCCCCTGTAGTCGTAGAAGTACGTATACCGGCCTCTAGCTTGTGAGTTGCTCAATAGGTGGCGTTGTGTGCATATGTCCTTGGGAATAATATAAATAGATGGCGTTAGTGGTTTTCACATCATTTCCACGGATTGAATGATGATGAGAGGGGCGAATCGTCCGTGCGTCCGCCCGTGCTTGTGTGCGTCCGTCTGTGCGTTCTTCCGTCTGTCTATTCGTCCATGCTTTCGTCCGTGCTTCTGTCAGTCCGTCTGTCTGTCCGTCCGCGCTTCCATTCGTCCGTCTATCCGTGCATCTATCTGTCCGGAACGGACGCTTCGCCTCCATCAGTTCCCTCCGTGGATATGCTGTGATATTTAGGGGTGAAGCTCCTTATAGCGGCACCCGTTCGTCCCTCGTACTCGTAGTAGTAGTGTGTAACCAGTCTTACCTTTTGACCTCCAAGGTGGTGCCGGTGGGAGATTTCTTCTGTGCGTTGTTGCACAATAAAAAATTCGCAGCGTGCGCGTTACCTAAAAGCCGAATTCTCCTGTCTCTCATACCCCCTTAAAAGCCATTGGCATATACATTGAGCACTATCTGACAAGAAAGGGTTGCTACGTTATACTCGCTGGGCGCAACGTCCTTGGTTTTAGAAATGTTTAGCGAGCGTTGGGCCGCAGTGCCATGAATACAGTGAACTAGTATATACCACGAACACGAGGTGGTTAAAGGTGGGAAGTAGACGCGAAGCGCAAGCCGTAAGAAAGTGTGCGTGTGCCTCCTCTCGTTCAGTTCTTGGAATGTCCACTGGATGGCGGTGCTTCTATAAGAGAAATATATGATGAAAAGATGCGAGATGGTGGTACTTGGAGTGTTGAATAGGTGGACGAACGGACACACAGACGCATGCATGGATGGATGCACGGATGGCTGCATGGACGGATGGACGCATGGACGGACGCAGGGGCGGATGCATGGATGAACGCAGGGACGGACGCACAGATGGACGTGCGGACGCACGAACAGACGCACACACGGACGGGCGGATGGACGCACGGGCGGCCACACTGACGCACGCATGAATGGACGGAAGCAAGAACGAATGGGCGGACGGATGCTTCGCCCCACTCTCCATCATTCATTCCGTGGATATGCTGCCATTTTTTTTTGAAACCTCCTTAGTTGGCTGGTCTATTATGGCTGTCCTCCCCCACCCCCCCTCAGCAATATCAGCCACGCGTTTCAGTCACCGAGCACCGTGCTCAGTCAGATTCCGCCACATCTTCGAGTTGACCGAGAGAAGATAAGAATGCGCTGTTGCCGGCCTTAGACGCCTGGTCGTATCTATATAAAACCTGAGGCTACCAAAACAAATCTTTTTGTTGGGCTCAATACCACGAAGTCAGGCGCGCGATAGTTGACGGCATTGACGTATGTAAAGTGCGCACAACTAGAGAAGGACGAGAGGTTTTCACGGAGGGGTGCAGTCCGTGTTCACCGCTTGGTTTTGTAGAACTGTGTCTGTTGGTATGCTTCAAGGCAGTTTTAGCCAATATTAATGATGCGACACGTCTTCTGAATGTGAGGCCCAAGGGACGGCTTTTTGCTCTCCCATAAGTAGAGAATACAATACTCTAAATCGTTGACCATTTTTTTAAACACCTTCGGGCCGGGACAGCGTACTCCTCAGTGCTCTCCCACATTAGTGTAGATATTGTACTTTAAATCGTATTTATCCCAACACCACATTCCTACTTGAAGTTGTACAATTAAGAACAGCCACTTTTATTTTTCGCTACTGTCCACGCGTATAGCACCCTAATTCGCCAACAATTTGTTCTAACCGCGCTGTACATGTTGTATGTCTCGTATACTATCACTTCTTCTCGCTCCTCGTGATCTGTCATTGTGCCTCTCAGTTTTACTCCTTAATCTGTGCCCCGCCGCGGTGTTCTAGTGGCTAAGGTACTCGGCAGCTGACCTGCAGGTCGCGGGATTGAATCCCGGCAGCGGCGGCTGCATTTCCGATGGAGGCGGAAATGTTGTAGGCCCGTGTGCTCAGATTTGCGTGCACGTTAAAGAACTCCAGGAGGTCGAAATTTCCGGAGCCCTCCACTACGGCGTCTCTCATAATTATATGGTGGTTTTGGGACGTTAAACCCCACAAATCTATCAAATCTCCTTAATGTGTTCCAATAATATGCGTTTTTTTTTCTATCGCTCCTTGCTTATCTCCGTCACTGTATAGTCAGCCTAGGTGGCGCTTGTGTTCAAAACCGCTTTCCAGGTACTCGCGTCGACACCGCACTGAGGTCAGATCCTGTGTGTTAAAAGACTATAGGCTGGAGAACGAAAGTGAAGCGCATGTATACAACCCTCGCACGTCTCGCACTTTTAGAGGAAAAGCAAAACACTGAAAAGAAGGGGCGACAAGTATTAGTGAGAGGAGGTAGGGGGACGTGTGCAGAACAATCTGGTAAGTCGGGGCTTGCGCAACTGATTTTGCGCTTGTTTGCAACACGTATACTGTCGCCATCGCTGCATCGTAGTATACGGCCAGTATCTTTGTTGTTGTTGTTGTTGTTGTTGTTGTTGTTGTTGTTGTTGTTGTTGATAGCATAAACATTCATCGCTATTCTCAATACATCGCAGTTTGGACGTAGCTGGATGCGAACCCATCAGTATCGTGCATCAAGCGGCGTGCGGATCACATGCAGCGGGCTTCTTATCGAGATTACGAGCTCAATCGATAGCGCTCATTATGTCCATAACTGCTTTTCCTTTTATAATAAAACTGTGAAGCCGAAGGTCGCGGGATCGAATCCCAACTGCGGCGGCTGCATTTTTAACGGAGGTGAAATTGAGGCCTGTGTACATACATTTAAGTACTGTTATGATCGGAATTCCCTGGCTTGGCGTCGTTTGGACGCGTGAGACATGGAAGCTGAGCCTACCCTGATTTCTTCCGGGTCAGTGCGCCCAGAAATGTGCCAGAGCGGCGACAACACGAAAGTCGTTTTTCGAATTATCCACAGCCGTCGGCTTGCCCATCGTAGAACCCTTTGAAAATGCCCGACCGACTGACGGCCTGTAAGAAGGGCTGTTTGCAGTCAAAACGGCTTATAAAGGATGGTCATCTTTGCGTTGCACCGAACAATAAGCCAAGCGTCTGGAATCCGTGTTCGGGATCGTTTCCCACGTTCTTCGCGGCGCCTTCATGCCGCTGTTTTCCACAAACCTTGGCCTGCCCGGCGCCACACACTCGTAACTCCAACGTACTACACGTAGGGCCGAACGTAGCCCAACGTCTGCACGTAGGGCCCAACGTCTTCGTGCTGTGCTGTGTCGTGAGCATCGGGTTATTGCGCAGTGTTTTCTCGCTCGCCATGGGACGAACTGGGCCTGCCCTTTTCCTGGGTTTGGGAAGGAGGCAATGTTTAACCTTCCAATTTTGGGGGCGGAGGTGAAGACAACATTTTCATTGGACTGCCCTGGCCCCCACTTGTTTTTCCTGCAGGGAATACTGGGAAGACCAGGGCATAAAACACGAGCGTCGAGACGCTCCAGACAAGCTCCCCGAAGCTCCCATGGAGAGCTTTCATGATGTTGCCATCATCATGTAGAAATGCTACCATAAAAATGTAAATGTTGTGATTAAAAGTTCCTCTTAACAGCTCCAGCTACTCTCCTTGACATCTCCCCAAGGCTGGCTCCGGCCCTATGGTGGTGGTGGTAGTGGTTAGAAGATGAGAAAAGGCACCTAATTTCTGCAACCCGGTCGGGAGCACGGCGCAGTGCCTGTGGGGAAGGGAAAAGGGAGAAAAGTGGAAAGAAGGGAAAAGATTAAGTGAGCAGTGGAACGGTCGTCATCAACAGATGCAGCAGTCCAGAAGCAAGGGTAGGGGTGGCAAGGGGCCCGTCCTCAGCGGTAGGCCACGATTCCCGTCTCGTCCAGGAACTCTACCAGGCTCCGGAGCGCTGGTAGATGGGGACGAGATGGGAACAGTAGGTGCTCTAGGGTGGTGGCAGGAAGGCCATGTCTCTGGTAGGCTGCGGTGACCCTCGAGCGTTCCTGGGCCAAGGCAGGGCCGGTACAGAGGATGTGCTCGAGGGTCTCGGGGTCGCCGCAGCGGCTGCAGGCTGGGGAGGCGCGGTATCCCTTGAGGTAGCGGCGGGCCGTGGTCCACACTCATCCGGTCCGCAGCCGCAGCAGGTTGGCTCGTTCTCTCCTGGTGAGGCCTGCCTCAGGAAGACGCCTGGGTCCCCGCCCATTGGCCACCCTCTGGTCCGGGTGGATCGAGGCGAGGAGCTTCTTGATACGGGCCTACGAGTAATCTCTCACCGCCACGGCTTGGGTGATAGGGGTTCCCAGCTGATGTGCTGCCTTGGCCAGCGTGTCCGCCTCCTCGTTGCCAGCTATGCCCACGTGAGAGGGCAGCCAGTGGAAGGAGACGGACGTCCCGACTGCTGCTAGGGCCCGGTACTTGGTTGCCAGGAGACTCCCCGTGAGCCCAGCACGGCGATGGTGCCAGCGTCTAAAGGGCTGCCTTGCTGTCACACAGGACTGCGACCGGTTGAGCCGGAACGTCCTAGGCCAGCGGGTCCGCCACCAGGTGTAGCCCTGCCAGCTCCGCAGCCGTCGAGCTCGCCGGGAAGGGTAGTCGGCACTGCCTGCTGATGGCCCGGGATGGGATGACGCAGGCGGCTGCCGCTGAGCCGTCTGGCATGATGGATCCGTCAGTGAAGACCTGGAGCCGCCCTGCCAGTTGCTGCTGGAGCTTGGAGATGGCGGCCTGTTGCAGTGCTGCAGCAGGTGTTCGGCGCTTGGTTACCACGTGCAGGTACAGGTGGACCTCAGGCGGCTGGTGGTGGGGTGGTCGAGGGGCCACCGGGACAGGCGGGTTTGGGACCATCTGGTGGTAGAGTGCACAGAGACCACCCATCCGTGACCTCGGCTGGCTGCGAAGTCGCTCCAGGAGGGTTCTGCCGTCGGCCCTATGGGCAGGCCCCCGACTACATCAGTACGCGGTAAAGATCTCGGGGTGTTTTAATTTTCCGGAGCCCTCCACTACAGCGTCTTTCATAAACATATCGTGGTTTTGGGACGTTACACTTCAATAATAATAATAATAATAATAATAATAATAATAATAATAATAATAATAATAATAATAATAATAATAATAATAATAATAATAATAATAATAAGAAGAAGAAGAAGAAGAAGAAGAAGAGGAAGAAGAAGAAGAAGAAGAAGAAGAAGAAGAAAAGAAGAAGAAGAGGAACTCCGGAAATTGCGATATCCTGGGGATCTTGAACGTGTACCTAAATCTAAGCATACAGGCCTGTATCATTTCGCTTCCTTCGAAATTGTAACTGTAAGTGTAACGATTCCTTCGAAATTGTAAATGCAACCGCCGTGGCCGGTATTCGATCCAGTGACCTTCGGGTTAGCAGTGAAAGCACCACAAGCACTATATCATCATGGCGGATGTCCATTGATTTTTTTTTTTCAGTGAAGGCCTCTCCGCGTGTCTTTCTTTCCTCTCCAGCTGTGGGCACTTCGCCCAATCGTGCAAACGCACGCACATACACTCCCCTTACTGCGATACCTCCGCCTACGTGTTTCCTTTGCTTCGGACCGCGAAGTAAAATGCGCGCCAACTACCGGCGATTTGCCTCCCACGTGCGCTACATACGCGTGCGCCGTGCACCGCGGCCGCACGCACGCAACCACAATTGACCCACACACAGATGGCGCGCGTCACCGTTCACGCTGTTCACGGCCGAATATGGACGAAGGTTTTAGCCCGCGTATCACAATAGAATGGGACACGGGCGACGGTCGTGCGGATGGGGTTCCACAACGTCCCGTATACGGAATGCCGCTCGTCGCGTTTGACGTTTGTTTTCGTTCGTTTCGTATCTCCGTTTCGCTTGCCTCCGCTTTCTCGTTGCACGCATTCCGCCACGCCATTACCATATTGCGCGGCGTATATCCGACTCTCTGCAGCCCTGTCGTCATCGCCCTTGCATGCGTGTATATACGCAGAACAGCCGCGACACTCCGTACACGGCGAGAGATAGGAGGACGGATGACCAATCGAGAGAGAGAGGGCGCGCGTGACACGCAACCATTGTGCTGTTGCGTCACTCAAAAGGGCAAAGAGGAAGTGGAGAGAAAGAACCTTTCTCCGGACGGACTGTCCCGTGTGTGCTTACATAGTACACCGTGCCTTTTATTTATATATTTGGTTGTTATTTGGAGTTCGTTTTTGAACGCTTGGGCGTTTCGCAGAACTGCCGCGCGTCGTCGAAAGTGACGGAGAACAAAGGGGGGAAATGGCTCGTGAAGCTCCGGTGGTGAGAAAGAAAGTCAGAAATGGAGGGAGGGTCGACGAGCTTGCCAAACCGAATAAGCGGAGCTTCGGAAACAAAGCAATTGGAGCCAACGCGCTATAGCTGGTGGTTGAGTCATTCGTGATTCTCATGACGCTGCATGGGAGAGGGGGAGCCCGTCCTTTCGTTGCTCTTAAGTGTGTGTGTTCGCGTGTGCTGCTCGTGCATGCGTGTTTACGTGTGTCTGTGTTCGTACGCGTCAGTTTTTTCGTGTATGTACATGATTAAACGGGCAATATATAGAATCAAGTCGGACAGATTCGTGCTGGGGAAGAAAAGGAAAACGAAAAAGAAAGAAATTGACGGGGGAGATGGACGTTCGTTTCGCTTAATGTGCGCACGTCGGATTGTCCGTGCATGGTCACCGGGGAAAACTGCGCCGCTGCGGTGAATCGCGGTTGCGCAAGCGTGTAATTATACCGTTTCACTCGCCCAATCTGCGTGTGGCTCTCCTCGGCTGTTTCTTTCTTTCTTTAACGTTCACATAAGCGACGATTTCGAATTTGTTCTTCGCCTTTGTTCACGCCATTTCTGTTGCCGATTGCATGCCTTGGCGCTTGCGTGCTTTGGCGGGAGGGGCACACGCAAGAAATGGTGGCAGCTGGGGGTCATTTGGAGTTGCATAACATTTATAAACATTTTCTAGAACTCGCGCACCTCACAAATAGAGAGGAAACTTTCTTCCTTTATTACTGAGTAATAGAGGGTGCAACAATAACTATTTAAGTTTTGCGCTCCTGAACCACTGTGAGAGGCACCGTATGTGGAGGGCACCACACGTTTAGTCTACCTAGTGCTCCTTAACGTGCGCCTAAATCTAAGCACGCGTTCCTCTAGCATTTCGCCTCTAGCATTTCGGACGGGATTCGATCCGGCGACCTTCGCGCCGGAAGTCGATCATTACAACCGCTATGCACCACCAAGGCATTGGTTGTCTTCACAGTTGAAATATTAGATACGAGCGACAAGCATTTGCCGTTCCTGTGGAATATGTAGTTAAGTTTGCCGAGCGCATACTTCAGCCCGGAAAGGAGCTGTTCGTGTAATTTTACGAGACTTTTTTTTTTTGCCGGTTTAGGGCGACGGGCTTTCTCGTTGCCCTCGAAACGACCAGCACGAGGGACGGGAGATTTACTTGTCGTGAATGTAAGACATCGTTGCATTATCGACGGCGTGGAAAGGTGACGCACTCGCCGTTGCTGCGAAAGTCGGTGTTGCCAGCTTTGTAGGCGTTGTTGCCTGAATAAGAAATAGTTGAAGTCCCCGCTCGCCGAAACAAGGCAAAATAATAAAGAAAGCATAAACTCACCATTCATATGGACCGCATATATTTTCTGTAGTCACCAACCCAAAATCGTGATCGATTTTTTACGAACCTCTCTCTCTCTCTCTCTTGTTTCTGGCACGGGCAACAATTTCCACTCTTGTTTATTTTCCAAGCACTACCGGTCAAGCACTCGCTCCCGGTAGTCCGAATGTTCAGAAAGAGTGTTGTAAAAAATAAAGCGGGCAACGTATTGATAGTCTTGATACAAGTTAAGAATTATGATTGGGTACATATGATGCCCGAGAATAGGTTTTTGTAAGACAAGGGCGAATCAGCTGTCAGGATAATTATTGAGAAGTAACTGAATGACTTCATTGAAAGAGCAGGCGGTTTGGACGTGAGCATCTGGGATCAGGCCTCGGCAACTGAGGGAGCCCATCTCAACCGCGTGTCTCTTTCAATGTGGCCTCTGGGATTCGCTTCAGCTACGTGACGAAACAGAATGCCAAGCCCAAGGGAATGCTAGTAGAATGAGAGGGAAAGAGTACTTTCAACATGTGCTAGTAGCGGCCACTGTGTCTTTCACTTTAACTTTATTACATCTTTTACATCTTTACAAAACATAATTTACCTCTTAGGCGTTAACTGAATTCATTTTCAATGCGCTTGCGACAAAAACACACACGCACACACACACGACGACAAAGCTTGTGGTCAACGGTATTTTTTCGGTTCTCTCCCGTGATTTATACTGCAACTGCTAAATGACTCGCTGTATCATATACGAACACCCGCATCGGTAATGAACTTGAGGATTATGGCACGTCTGTTAATTAAACCGTCTCATTGCTCAAGGCCATTCACTGAATGGCGTTTATGGCTTATTGTCAGGCTTTATAATATCTGAAGCTGATAGAAAAAAAAGGAAAAGAAAACTGCACGTGACACACGCACGAAGCGGCTCTTTTAACGCTGACACGTCGAACGCGTTTCTTTCTTTCGGAGCCGCAGACACAGAACACCGTTTCCGCAATCACCCCTCGCCTTTCGCCGGCGAGCGACGGTGAAAAGGAAACGCGCAACAGTCGACGAGCGTGCCGCGTTACTGGGAACGAAAGGGACCAAGAAGAGAGGGAAAACGTGGGAAAAGCACCAAAACAACAACTTTCGTGGCGGCATTGTTTTCGGTACCCACAGGCTGCGCGCGAGCTTCTTTTGTACGCACAATGATCGAGGCGCGGACAAGAGTCTTTCTCGTATAATAACCCCTTACCTTCTGGCATTCGCCTCTTGTACTAACCATGGCTCAACTCTTTTTTTTTTCTTCTACTCCTTCTTCTATGGCCTTTCCTTGCTTTCGTGCGTTCTTCTTGCTTCGTTAGTTTTACCGTGCCGGCAGAATCATCCTCCTCCTCCTTCTTCGTCTTGTTATGCTGCTCTTCGTATTCACCTTCTGTTCCTTTCTTTTTCGGTTGTCGCGCGCCGCGCGCTCAAAGCTTTGACGAAGCCGCAGGCTCATTAGGAAAGGAAACGCGAGCCGGTCATTTGTTTGCCTGGCGCTTCGCGGGGCCCGCGCGTTGTCCCGCAGAACACGCGGCAAAAGGGCTCCCCGCGCCTGATCATTTAATTCGTCGGCGGGCCTTTTCTCTCTCTCTCTTTCATCTCGTGATTCTTCATTGTTGCGATTGCAATTGTAAACTCTCGACATAATTTTGCCGCCGTCGTTGTTGACCGCCGTCATTCACCGTATATGTATTCGTCTCTCTCTCTCTCTCTCTCTCTCTCTCTCTCTCTCTCTATATATATATATATATATATATATATATATATATATATATATATATATATATATATATATATATTATATATATATATATATATATATATATATATATATATGAAAACGCAAGAAATAAAAATAATTTAGAAAAATACTCATATACATGCTGTTCAGCAGATACTTGTTCGATACAGGATAAAATAAACCTCAGCGTTGCAGTGTTAAATTTAGTGCCGACATCTACGCGTCGGACGTCAGATATTTCATAGGGGATTTATTATTTTTTTCGTATTGTGGTGGTATTACCGTAATTGAATTCAGCGAATCTTGATGCCTTATGTCTCTGGCCCCTTCTCGCGGAGCGATGGACATAATGTTTATCGATTAAAAACTACCTAGAACACAGTAGTCGCCGTGAAAACATATCGCGTCACGGCGATTGGTTCGGAAAACTTCAAGGTGACGCCGCTACCCGCATGTTGTTCTTGCGCGTCTTCTGCTTCACAAAGCCTCTTCTCGCGCTAAGAGATGATTCTGGAGTTGTGATATATAGTAATCTAATAATACGAGAAAGTTTGTTTTTCTCCTTAGCGGGTCTTTAAGAGAAAGGAGAGAAGAATGATAAGATAAGAAAAATAGACGCGAGTCAACATCCTGGTTTTTCTTCTGCGGGATCTACAGGTCGTTGTTGGTGCCAGTGAGACAAGGCACTGTCGGAGAGAGTGAGAGGAGGGGGGGGGGGTAGGGAGTTCGGTCGCTAATGGGAATCGATCCCGGTTTTCCGGAGCGTGAAACCGGCGCTTCGCGGACACTGATGAATTTAACGAGACTCGGCTCGCAGGGAAGGCACGATTTGCCGTTGTCGATACTCTCCGGCGACGGTTCTATATACGTCTTCGAGTATCCCTCAGGGACACCGCGCGGGAACAAAGGGAAGTAAGGGAGATAAGAAATGGCGTTGTTTACGTTCCTCGAGCCGACGTCACTGGCTGGCCTCATGCAGTTACGAGCATGCGTGGCTTCGATCGCCTTTCATTTATTTTTATTTCTTTGTTTTGTTTTTTTGCTGCCCTAGACATTGTGCACCGGTATCTTCCTTGAGTGACGTCGGACGCGCCGCCTTTTGTTAATGCAACTGCGACGCAAGATCGGTCAGCGAGGTTGGAGTCGTGTATTGAATCGACGATTTTTTGTTTTCTTTTTGTTTTTCACTTAACAAAGCTCTGCCTTCGTAAACAAAATTCTACTGTCATCCTGCCGGCTTGAAAAAAGAACATTCTAAAAAAAAATCACAGCATATCCACGAAGTGAATGATGATGAGTGGGCGAAGCTCCGGAGGTAAACCTGGTAAACCATGAATCCTCCGTACATTTTGCCCACTCGATTTTATTGCAACGCTCCCCCTAGCGTACGTCGCCGCACTATATCGAACGATGACACGCGCCATATGTGGCATCATTCCTATTTTATAACACCTCGCATCTTTCATAATCAACTACACGTACCGCCGTCTAGTTTATAACATCTTGCATCTTTTGGACGGACGGACGGACGGACGGACGGACGGATGGATGGATGGATGGATGGATGGATGGATGGATGGATGGATGGATGGATGGATGGATGGATGGATGGACGGACGGACGGACGGACGGATGGACGGACGGACGGACGGACGGATATGGCTGTACCCTTTAGATCGGGCGGTGGCTAGCGTAATACTTAATGCCGTCAGCTACAAGTACCGCCATCTAGTGAACACTGCAAGAACTGAACGAGAGGTGGCTACATACAGGGGACGCACAGCCCACGCCTTAAGGAGCTTCGCTCCTAAAAAACAAATTTAGTTTTGACTTCATTGGCCTTTTTGGCTTGGATGTCGTGCGTTTCATCTAATTAAGGGGTCCTTTAAGGAATTAAGGAATGAGCTGAGTAAGGAAGCTTAATGCCTCAAGAATCGATTCCCGCAAAAGTTTCCCGAATACGTCACAGAAGAAAGAGGTATACAGGAATATTTTATCGCAATCTCTAAGCCCTTTCTCTCTTCTCTCTTCCCTACGAGCGTTCTGAAACAACATATGCATGGATGACACGGAGTCTACATGATACGTTACTGCACGTCTAGAACTTTATTGTGCGTCATGAAACGCGATCAGTGTATACCGACCATAGTGAATACCGAGTACGCTAGTGTCCACTGTGTGACGCTAGCAAGCAATATATAGCTCATGGCAAGAAGCGGATCTGATCCAAACGCCAATCCTTATTCAGCTCTGCTATCGGCCAATAGCGGCAATCTGCTGTTTGACGACACGCAGATGGTGCCCCGCCTATACGGAAGTGACGGAGGCCTGTGTGACACGGCACTTGAGAAAGTGGTAACTTCGCGCTCCGCTGGTAACCTCTACGTGCTGCGCACGACAACAAAGCCTACCGTCACATAACAGTGACGCATTATCTGTTGCTGTGTTGCTCCAACTGACCTCAGGCTGTGTGTTCAAAACATTATGCCAGTCCTACGCATTATGTCAACAACCATAATTAACGAACAGTAGACGCTGTGTTACGTGCAGACGCCACTTTGAGAAAATGTCACATTGGCTACAACGTGCGCGATGGAAGGTCCGTGGTTCTGTCGGTGTATTTGTGCCAGGCGGAGACGCGCAACGTATATATCGACGATATATACCAGTTATTGGGGACTTTTAGCTGACCTTTTTCTGCCTCCCGCTCCGCTCAGCCAGTCGGTGGTGGCGCCACTGCGCATGTGCTATACGGTCAGGCGCTGAACGTGTAAGCGGACCGTCGTAGCGAGCGAAGGATCACGTGACGCGAGGAGAAACGACCGAGATGGCAGCCTCCTGTGCCGCGAAGTCCGCCCTGCTCGGGAAACGTAGTGGTTCTTCGATAATCACGCAAGCACCGATGGCACTTCAAGGCACACAAGGATCTGCGCCTCTTCCGAGAAGTAGTCGCAGCCAATTCCTTCGAGAATCCGCGCATTTAGGGTGAAGTTCCACGAAACGATCTAGAGCTGACACTTGGGACCATAAAGGGGCGTCTCGAGATGCTTCTTCGGTATTTCCTTCAGAGGGACTTTGCGTCAAAGGAATGGCTCATGCGTCAAACAGGAAACGAATTCACACTCTTTTAAAACAAAATTTTCTATCTTGCTGCGAGATAAAAACTACGTTCATTTCTTTTGTGACAACTTTCATGCACCGGTGGCATCGCGAGCGTTGACCGAACGACGCTTGGCTAAAACGGAAAGCGTGCGTTGCGCTCCCGTAACGTTGAGCGTTTGAGCGGAATGGAGCGCGAAATCGGTCAGCGAAAACTCCCTATTAGCTGGACAAAAGCCTACACGGGCAACTCAGAACGTCGCTATGAAAAGGTTCAGAGAACCAGCTATTTTACTATAAGCCGAGTTAAATCATTAATTGATGTGTTATATTAGGTTAATAGTGTGGTAGAACATATCACAATACCCATAGTTAAGGTTGCTCTAGATGAGGTGCGATCAACACAGCACCAAGACTACACCTCAGCTACTTACATTTTTCCGCAGTTTCATCTCACCGTTCTCTCCCTTTATTTCTCTGTCCCTATCTATAGGTTAACTAACCAGGTGCTTTTTCTGTTATTATGCTTGGCTTGATTCATATCTTTCATCTATACCTATTCATCTTCATTGTACATGCACGTGTACACTACAATTAGCATGCAGTCTCCGTTATCCACAATGAACGACTACGGTAATCATTGGCGTGCGCAGGGTACTCCTTCAGGCCCAGACGAGGTGCTCTAGTGGCTAAGGTACTCGGCTGCTGACCTCCAAGTCGCGGTATCGAATTCCGGCTGCGGCGGTTGCATTTTCGATGGAGGCGAAAATGCTGTAGGCCCATGTGCTCAGATTTGGGTGCACGTTAAAGAACTCCAGGTGGTCCATATTTCCGGAGGCTTCCACAACGTCGTCTTTCATAACCATATCGCGGTTTTGAGAACACCGTATATAAATCAAGGTTCCCCTACCCGCGCACGCCTATCTATCTATCTATCTATCTATCTATCTATCTATCTATCTATCTATCTATCTATCTATCTATCTATCTATCTATCTATCTATCTATCTATCTATCTATCTATCTGTCTGTCTGTCTGTCTGTCTGTCTGTCTGTCTGTCTGTCTGTCTGTCTGTCTGTCTGTCTGTCTGTCTGTCTGTCTGTCTGTCTGTCTGTCTGTCTGTCTATCTATCTATCTATCTATCTATCTATCTATCTATCTATCTATCTATCTATCTATCTATCTATCTATCTATCTATCTATCTATCTATCTATCTATCTATCTATCTATCTATCTATCTATCTATCTATCTATCTATCTATCTATCTATCTATCTATCTATCTATCTATCTATCTATCTATCTATCTATCTGTCTGTCTGTCTGTCTGTCTGTCTGTCTGTCTGTCTGTCTGTCTGTCTGTCTGTCTGTCTGTCTGTCTGTCTGTCTGTCTGTCTGTCTGTCTGTCTGTCTCAAACATGTATTTGCTGTTCTCGTAAAGATCCCGCCATTTCCTTACTTATTCGTCATCTCTCTCCGTAACAAATTTCCGTAAGCCACCGGACCTCCGCTTGCATGTGCACCCCTTCCCCAGCAGCTTCGGCGAGCGCAGAGCAATCTCGCACCGCCGATATATGTAGGTGACAACAACCCGTCGTTCATAGCCATACATTGGAATCGGCCCACGACTAAAAAAAAAAAATCCAGTAAGAAAGAGGCCTTCGGGGCCCGAAACATCCCCCCTGACATATATTGGCTCCTGATGCGACGCGCAGCAAGCTCTAGCGGTCCACCGCCGTTCGCACCCAACCACCCCGAGGCCGAAGCAGCATCAGCAGCAGTAACACACGGGAAACACGCGATACCTTTACCCATAACCCCGCCGGGCTTCGCGTGTAATATACCTCTTCTCGTTTGCTCTGCGGTCGAGTAACGGAACCCACGGGAGCCGTTGCCGTATAGGAGAGCGCGCACGCCAGGGAGAGAGGAGAAAGCCAATCGGCCCCTCGATCGCTCCTGGCGTGGCAGGCAGGCAATGTCGCGTGACAAATTGGAGGGCTCACATAGCGATCGCTCCGCTCCTATACCACCTCCCGAAGCCACCTATCATCGGATCGCGCCCGGATGTTATATACCGCAGCACTGGATCAGGAGTGAGGAGGCTGCGCCCCCTCTCCGACGACCCCCGAAGATCAATTTGAAAAAGGAAGGAAGGGCTGCCCTTCCGCCTGTCAGGCTATATATGCGAACACGTGGTTGCCTCCCCTGGCTGCAGCCGGGGAAGTCGGAGGCATGCATATTCCTCTGCTTGAGCGTTCACTGTCCGCGTTAAAGGCTGGCCTGTCGACGCGTTTTGCTGTAGCTCCACATCACCTAAATATTGAATAGCAGATCTCGTTTAGCTTTTTGCTTTCTTTTACTCGGAATATATATATATATATATATATATATATATATATATATATATATATATATATATATATATATATATATATATATATATATATATATATATATATATATATATATCCGGCCCATGGCAAGTTATCTTCTCACCTACTTTTCTTTCTTCATATTTACATTGCAATTCGGTCTAATACCTTCCCCCTATACTTTCCTTAAGTCCCGCCGCGGTGGTCTAGTGGCGTAGGTACTCGGCTGCTGACCCGCAGGTCGCGGGCTTGAATCCCGACTGCGGCGGCTGCATTTCCGATGGAGGCGTAAAGTCGTAGGCCCGTGTGCTCAGATTTGGGCGCACGCTAAAGAACCCCAGGTGGTCGAAATTTCCGGAGCCCTCCACTATGGCGTCTCATAATTATATGGTGATTTTGGGACGTTAAATTCCACATATCAATCAATCAATTATACTTTCCTTAACATTATTGTCTGTTAGATCTCATTAATATTGTGTAAAACGCGGAGAAACGAGCCCTCACTTATATATATATATATATATATATATATATATATATATATATATATATATATATATATATATATATATATATATATATATATATATATATATATATATATATATATAGTCCAGTAGAACCTCCGTGAGCGGTCACAACGTGGTTTATTTCGATGTTTCGGCCTAGAGTCTGGCCTTCGTCAGGATTAAAGGTACAGTTTGTTGGTGCTCAGCTTTATACAATCTCAAATCAGAGGGAAAGGAAAGAGGAAAAAGACAGAAAAAAGAAAAAAAAGAAAAAGAAAAAAGGCAAAAGAAGAAAAAGGAAAAAAAAAGAGAAAAAAAAAGAATATAAGGTGGACTCCCCTCGGGCGCCCCCCTTCCACTCTTCCTTACACTTCCCCCTTCATCTCTCTCCCCTTTCTCCCCTTCACTTTTCTGATGTCTATGCGGGTGCTTTTTCTGTTATTATGCTTAGATTGATTCATTATCTTTCATCTATACCTATTCATCGTCATTGTACATGCACGTGTACACTACTGTTAGCAGTCTCCGTTATCTACCATCATGAAGGGGAGAAAGGGGAGAGAGATGAAGGGGGAAGTGGAAAGAAGAGTGGAAGGGGGGCGCCCGAGGGGAGTCCACCTTATATTCTTTTTCACTTTTTTTCTTTTTCTTCTTTTTTTCTTCTCTTTCTCTTTTTTTCTTTTTTTTTCTGTCTCTTTCCTCTTTCCTTTCCCTCTGATTTGAGATTGTATAAAGCTGAGCACCAACAAACTGTACCTTTAATCCTGATGAAGGCCATACTCTAGGCCGAAACGTCGAAATAAACCACGTTGTGACCGCTCACGGAGGATCTACTGGACTATATGCAACGCTACGGCCACTCAACCACCATGCCTGCCTATATATATATGGGATATGGCACAACGGGAGCGTTGTCAACAAGGATAAATATATTTATTTCCCAACAGTTATCCCCTGATGAAGGGAGGACCCCTCCCGAAACTGTTGGGAAATAAATATATTTATCCTTGTTGACAACGCTCCCGTTGTGCCATATCCCATACCTTCACGAAGACTAACTGGCCCATTGAATTATTACTCCCACTATATATATATATATATATATATATATATATATATATATATATATATATATATATATATATATATATATATATATATATATATATATGTGTGTGTGTGTGTGTGTGTGTGTGTGTGTGTGTGTGTGTGTGTGTGTGTGCGTGTGTGCGTGTGATAGGTAGGAATTTTTATTGATTACCCGAAGATGTTAGCCTGGCTCACCTACCGTCTTGCTACTCCTGGTGTTGGTCGGCTGAAAATTATTGCATATACAATGACTATACACTCTGATACACACGAAACTTTACAAACAGCTCCTTTGAGTATATATGGGTGTGTGACTGTGCATCGCTATAGGTTCGCATATCTGTACGGCTTAAAGCTTTGAGTATACTCACGGAGTTATGCGTGTGAAACCGCGGAGCACAAGGCCCGAGTCGACCCGCTGATCCAAGTCCTCCTCTGTCGTGGCACGCGATGAGCGTAGCTTGCGTGCGAAAGGCGCAATTAAGCGCGGCAGTTGCCTGTGCTTCCAATTTCTATAGCGTGCGATTGCCCAGGATGTGTTCGTGTATAGCATACAGCTCGTTTGGTCACGAAGATGACTGAATGAGCATCGTGTAGAGCACGCTCGGCGGGGTTCACGCGAGCTTATTTATACTCTATGGGAGCTTTCAGGAAAAGCAGCGCCCCATTTGAGGCGGCGGCTTACTTGCACGAATCATCACGCTCGCTTTGTTGCATGTTGGATCGAAGTGACTTGACGACATGGCCTGTTTTTTTTTTTTGTCTTGTAACAATATATATAAAGTTGAGACGTGTTGTGAAACGCCGACAGCTCCACTCGCCGTGAGAACGTCCGAGCTATAGGGATGGCCTTGTACGATGTTTCTGAAACCACGCCCGTGTTTGTGCAATCTATCGTTCTGTGCTCTTTTTTTGGCGTCCTGAATTCTCCTGTCTGAGGAATCCTGGAGAAGCTGTCACTGTGGGTCGACGCACCTTTGCTTAGTTCTCACGGCCATCCCCACTGAAACGTTCCGTATGCGATGTCCAATAATTCCGTCTGTTTCCGTAAGAATCTTACGAAAATATATGGAAAATATATGGGAAACATATGTATTCTGTATGGAAACATATGGAATTATTGGACTCGCATACGGAACGTTTCAGTAGGGATATGTTACGCAATATCCAGGTGGAGTACTATTTCGAGCACCCGAACGAATGTTCGAAATATTACTCCAGCCAATCGGATGTTGAAACATCCGAGTAGATTTCAAATATTTATAGCGTCACCACATGATATGAATACAGCCAAATGCGCACGTTCGTAGAATGACCGTCTAGACGTGTATATTTAATCACTCTGTGGTAATGCATGAGCTATAGCACTGTGTGGCCGTACGTTTCTCACTAAGAGAGTGATACGGCAAGATAACAGGAAGGCCTTTGTGTTAGGTGTAACGCAGTGATACAGCCACCGGTCCCGGTGCGTAAAACTGCCGGATCTTACGCGGCCGTATTGCTGTGGCGACAAACAAAAGTCACACAGTGGTAAGCAGAGGTAAAATATTGATAGACCCACCTGATATGATAGGTATACATCTCGAACACGCAAATTCATCCAGTAAACGACTGGAGGTAAATGTATGTGAGGTGGTGAAGCGCATTAATTGATAAGCTACACGCACACGACTCGTGAACTTCGTTAAGATCGTTGAACTCAAGTTCGCGTTCGGGTTTTATTGTTCCCAAACTGAATATGCGAACGGCAAACAGGGAAATGGAGAGGAAGCCGACTCAGCTACTCACAGAGAGGGTCGCATTGCTTGCCTATTTTTTCGTTTATCGGAATGAAGGATTCGGGAAGACACCACCCTATAGCGCTTCGAACGCATACACAATTAGCCAGCGATGCTGAAACACGTGGGCCCAGTGTTTATCTCTCGCTTGATTCCGAGGATCCGTTAAAGTATTTCTCAATTATTGGTAACGTCTGTCCAGAAGTCCTAATTGGTGTTGGCCGCTCGTGTCTACCCTTATTCATGTTTAGTGGACCAGTGGGGCTTGTCTAAGCTCTGCGGCACACACGCGCCAGCTGGTTTCGGTTGCGTACAACGGAGGATTGTTTGTTTCACGTAGCCAATTAAAGCTTTTCGGCTATAGGAGTTGCAATAGAAAACAATGAATAAGGTAAAAAGAAACAAGTTGGCATACAATAAACACTAGGGATAAGCGAAAGACAGGTTCGTTCTATTCGTTTATTTTGCACCAACATCTAGTTAGTTTGTGCGCTAGTAACACCGGGACGCTGAAAACAAACGCGATTGTTTCGAGAAACTTTATTATTGGTTGGTTAGTGGTTCGTAGGAAAAGGAAGAAGGCACCTAATTTCTGTCTGCCTATAGGCGACACGGCGCAGTGCTTTATAGGGGTGGGGGGAAGGAGGGATAAAAAGAATAGAAGGAAATAGATGAAGTAATAGAGAGGAAAGCGACGGAAAATAGAAGGAGATAGGAAAGTGGGGATTCGGTCGAAGCAGTCCAAGGGCGGGGCACCACATTGCGAGAGCTACACGGCGCCAGGATACCGCGGAGGGTTAACCAGTCGGCGGGAGCTACGCTGGCGTCCGAGATCGCGAGGGCATGACCGTCCAGCTTGAAATCCTGTGAGCGAATACCTTAATTATTGCGGCACGAATGAAACTATACGGAAATCGCGTCTTTGGAGGAGTTGAGAGTAAAGAACAGCCAGCGGGGAAGTGAGGTCACGTGACGCGAGCAATTAAATAGAGCACTGTAACAACAATGCGATCTGCTTATGCTACTGCCTTAAAAACAGATAAAACGAAAGAGGAGGAAAACAAGAAACAAGTAAATATCACGGGAATAGCAAAAAAAGCAATGACAGTAAACAGGGAGCGCTTAAAGGACAGTCTTACGCTGCAGTTCGTGACAACAAGTTCGTAGAAGGATGAAGAAAAAAAAAGAAAGAAAGACAGAGAGTAAAAGACGGAAAAAAAAGAAAGGAAGAATAAAGGAAGAATGGAAGAAAGAAAAAGAAGAGAGAAATGTATAAAGAAGGAAGAACGAAACAAAGACGAAAGAAAGAATAAAGGAAGGAAGGAAGAAATAAGGCAAGGAGGAAGAAGGAAAGAAAGAAAGAGAGACAGGAATAAACAAAACAAATAAATAAAATTTGGCCCCGTATCTGCACGTTACACTGCAAATGTCGTCGTAAGACGATAGTCTTGCGTCTGGAGAGAGTGTACAAAACGTTTATTTGATTATCTGCGCAAGAAAATCGGTGAATGGTATTCTGGAGGCGCTGCGTTAGAGTGCCTCGAGCGCGAAGCGGAGGCGAGCGAGTGCGTGAAGCCACGTCACACGTGAGACATGAGCGCTATCTGGCGGTTACCTTGGAAAACGAAGCGCGTGGCGTGCGCGCCTGTCTCAGAAGCGATAAGGTTTAGAATGCAAGGCGACGGGTAGGTGCCACCACCGTGTCGTCTTAGCAAAGCGTTGGAAACGCTTGCCTTTTCGTGCAAGCGTTGCATCGCCAGCGCAGCGTGATAAGTGCTACGGTCCTTAGAATTACTTATGTATGCCTTTTCTAGTAAAAAGACACACATATAGAATATTGACGTGTTGGTATGGTGCCTCAGATGTGCGCAATAATTACTTTTTAATTGACAATCGCACGTGTATGAACGCTAAATCTTAAGCAATATTGGTGGGTGCTGCGGATGGGGTCGGCCGTTTGAACTATGGTTTGGTGCCGTTTGGGGTATCGTTAAGGGCGTACAAACAGACAGGCTGTTGGGACTCCGGGTCCTGCCGGTCTCGTTTTCGGTAGCTGGCCCCGTCGCAGGATCCATCGTCCAACAATTCAGCGAGAAGAAGCGCCCGAACGAACAACAGAGATTTATTTACATGTGGAGAAGTGGTCAACTGACCCAAAGAGAGAAGAGTGCGTGTGATACAAAAACGTCTTCGGCATTTTATAGCGCCACGTTGTTGACACTGGGCGCCTTGTCCGCATCGTCAGCCAATACGGTGTCGCCGGCACCTCGGCCACGAGGGAGGGGAAACACCTCTCACAACACAAGGAGTGGCACAACCCAACACGAGGTCCATATATGGTCCCGGCGCCCCAAAATGTTACCAAATATGGTCACGAACGCACAGCAGACCCCGTAGCTCTCCCGGCGAGGAGGAACCCGAATGGGGAGGTGGGGGTGGACGACACCGTCAGGTCAAGAACCGGTTCTCCCCCAAACTCTCCCTGCTTGGCTCCCCAGGGCCGGTCGTAACAGTCTCTCGCGCGGGGGGGGGGGTGAAGATCTCGATGGGCTGAGGTTTGCAGCCACTGTCCGGAGAGATCAGCGCCGGCAGTCGGTTTGGTGACGACCGTCTTTGATGAAGTAGAGGGCAACACCTGCTTCATTGAGGGCTCAACAGACGTCACATACGCACATGAAAACACAACTACTCAGCCGGTGAGCACCGGACAATTCCGCCAAACTCCACCAGGCAATTTTCCCCTTTAACTGATATTAAAGGAAATACACAATTTATTCAAAATGTTACTCACACTTTAAGGTGACACAAAACAACAACACTGGAAGCACACCGAACCCGAAACCCTGGATAGCCGTGTCTTCAACGTTTTCAAACAAGTACACCTAAAAGAGTAAAAAAACAATCACTAGCTCTTGTTTAGGTCAGGAAAAAAAATGCCAGAGTTCTCGAGACATCCTCTCGCGTCAGGGGCATCGACTTAAGCCATCAGCGTTGCCATGGAGTACACCCCTTTTGTAGCGTATTTCAAACGTATATTGTTGCAAAACGAGGCTCCAACGCAGCAGGCGGCCGTTCTTAGAGGACATGGTCTGTAGCCAGGTGAGAGGACAGTGGTCCACTTCCACAATGAACTTGCTTCCGGCAATATAACAAGCCAGTTTCTGGACTGCCCAAACCAAGCACGCACATTCCTTTTCGCTAGCGCTGTAAACCTGCTCGCGAAGGGTGAGTTTCCGGCTAACATAGAGGACGGGATGCTCTTGATCCCCCTCATCCCTTTGACTAAGAACTGCCCCCATGCCTCTATCACTAGCGTCGCATTGGACTATGAAAGGCCTCGAGTAGTCCGGTGAACTAAGCAAAGGTTGGCTCTTAACACTCGCTCCATCACGGAGTGAAGCTTTTCTATCGAGTTAGACTGCGGATGGTAGACGGAACTATGCAATAATTTCACGCCACACCGCTCTAGAAAGGTTGTCGTTAAGGCACTCGTGAAAATGGTGCCCTGGTCTGATTGTATCTCGGCAGGAAAGCCTACCCGGGCAAACACGGACAGAAGTGCGTTCACTACTTCGACGGAACTTAGCTCTTTTAGCGGGACCGCCTCTGGAAATTTAGTAGCTGGGCAGATTAAGGTCAGGATGTGACGGTAGCCTGAAGTTGTCTTGGGCAAAGGACCTACTGTGTCAATTACCAACCGACGAAAGGGCTCAGTGATTACGGGTACCAGCTTCATTGGAAATTTCGCCTTATCTCCCGGCTTACCCACTCGCTGACACACATCGCAAGATTTTACAAACCTCTCTACATCTTTAAAGCATCCAGGCCAGTAGTATTCCTGTAAACGACGATTTTTCGTCTTCTTTACGCCTAAGTGGCCTGACCATGATTCTCCATGCACCAAACTAAGCAAATCCTGACGATACGCCTGAGGTACGACTACCTGGTCAAACTCTACTCCTCGCCTATCTAGATATTTTCGATAGAGTATGCCGCTCCTCTCTTGGAATCTCACATTTCGTTTGGCGATTCCCTCTTTCGAACTGTCCTGGAATTGCTTAAGCGTCGGGTCCCCCTTTTGTTCGGTTATTAATGAAGCGGGACTCACCTGCAGCAGCCGACTGAAATTATCCGAAGTTGGCATGACACACAACTCTTTTGTATTTCCTAGTACCTGGAATGTGTCACCCTCTGTGCTATCCTCTGTACTACCAGGAATCGGCTTGGGAGCAATGGCATTCTCTATTTGCTCGGTCAACGAGGCGTAATTGACCCCTTCCAATTCGGGAGGAGGTTCAACGTCGCCTTTAAGAATGGTTGCCTCCGCGACTACGGCTTCTGCAGCCTGTTCTCGCACAAGTCGATTTGTTTCCGTGGTGTCCAACTCGCAACCAGGCCCGTTGTCGATTTGAGGCTTGTTTGCCTCAGTGAATGTTGCTCTCGCAGCCAGCGCACGTGCCTTTGATCTAGTCAGTGCCTGCACTATGCCTTCTCCCAACGTTAGACCTTTCTCCTTCAGCATTTGATCTGACTTATTTGAAAATAAGTAAGGATACTGAGGGGGTAGATATGGCGATACCGCGGCTTCTGTTTCCAATGTTCCAAATGCGCCTTTAAGGACAACTTTAGCTACGGGAAGGCACTGACTGTTTGCCTCTACGGCTTGTCTAATCCAGGCACAGTCTCCTGAATACTGTCCGGACTGAACAAAAGACGGATGAACTACGTCCATAGTGGCTGCGGAGTCTCTAAGAACCCGACACTGCTTGCCGTTCACGGTAAGGTCGTACATATAGGGCTCTAACAACTTCATGTTCTCGTCGGCTTCATTTATAGATAAAAAGGCCACCTTTTCTTTCGGGCAGTCTTTCGCGAAGTGCCCTGTTTCGTGGCAATTGAAACAAGCAGCCGGTTTTCTCGCCTCAAATTTCCTTTTGCTTGCCTCTGCCGACGCCCCATGGTTAGATGAATTGTTTTCCTCACCCTTTTGTGCGAGACTTGTCGGTTGTTTTCTAAACGGCGCCTTATTCGGCCGTAGGAATTTTTCCCTTTTAGGCTCGCTGTTTGCCCCGAGGGCGCGGCGCGTAACGAATTCTTCAGCGAGCTCTGCGGCTTTTGTTACGGTGTTCACGTCTGGTCTATCCTGAACCCAGAACCTCACCTTTTCTGGTAACCTTTGATAGAATTGTTCCAGACCGATACACTCGAGCACCTTGTCATGATTCCCATACGCCTTTGCCTCTTTCAGCCACTCCCCCATGTTGGCCATTAACTTGTAAGCAAACTCCGGGTATGAATCATTGCTCTCTTTTACGGCGTTGCGAAATTTTTGTCTGAAACCTTCCGCTGACAACCTGTATTTCTTGAGAAGGCTCGACTTTACCTCACTGTACTCGTCAGCCTCCTCTTTCGTGAGGCGCGCGATTACTTCTGAGGCCTCCCCCGGAAGTAGGGACAACAAGCGTTGAGGCCACGTATCCTGGCTGAAACCTTGCCTTTCACAAGTTCTCTCAAAGTTGACGAGAAACAGCCCAATGTCCTCCCCTAGCTTGTACGATCTCATTAGGTCCGTCATTTTGAACCTGACCCGCTCTGCGGTACCGGATGCCTCGCTGCCTCCTGTTCTACTATTATGGCTAATCTCTAGCTCGAGGCGCTTCATTTCAAGCTCGTGCTTTCGCATCTTATCTGCCTCGGCTTCTGCCGCTTTCCTTTCGGCCTCGGCCGCGGCCGCCTTTCTTTCGGCCTCGGCCGCGGCCGCCTTTCTTTCGGCCTCTGCCGCTTGCCTCTCCTGAATCTCCTCGACACATTCTGACAGCTCGTCATCCTCCGCCCCCAATGCGAGAATCGCCTCTATCAGCTCTGGCTTTCTTTGAGAGTCCGACACCTCCAGATTCAACTCCCTTGCAAGAAGCAACAACATGGACTTTCGCAGGGATTTCAGATTCATGGCTGCCTCCAGTACCGCTGTCTCTGTTCCACAAAGATTCCTGTCCTGCAACTAATTAACCTTGACGGCAACGACAGCTCTAGATACCTGCCTTGCCTCAAGTTTTCCGTTAACTTAGTCTACAAATAAAGCTTCAAAAGCTCTTACACGGAATCCTGCCCTGTCACTGTTAACCTTGACGCCACTGACAGAAAGAGCTTAACCAAGCTATCACACAATTTCTGCCTGACGCAAGTTACCTGTTAACTCAATGACCAAGACAGCCCCTCTCTACCAGCTTTTACTTAACACATAGAGTAAATGCCTGGTAAAATTTAACAGAGAAAGCCGGCACTCACCCAGTTCGCAGTCATGTCTCCGGCGTCGTGCCTCTCAGAAGTGCCGTTCGATTCCCTCTGGAAGTCGATGAGCTCGTGTCCTCCTTCTCCTGTCGTCCCGTTGTTGAACTTCGGGCTCACTCCGTCCAGTGGTCGCTTTCGGGGTTATCGGCATCCCACCGCTGCCACCAGTTGTTGGGACTCCGGGTCCTGCCGGTCTCGTTTTCGGTAGCTGGCCCCGTCGCAGGATCCATCGTCCAACAATTCAGCGAGAAGAAGCGCCCGAACGAACAACAGAGATTTATTTACATGTGGAGAAGTGGTCAACTGACCCAAAGAGAGAAGAGTGCGTGTGATACAAAAACGTCTTCGGCATTTTATAGCGCCACGTTGTTGACACTGGGCGCCTTGTCCGCATCGTCAGCCAATACGGTGTCGCCGGCACCTCGGCCACGAGGGAGGGGAAAACACCTCTCACAACACAAGGAGTGGCACAACCCAACACGAGGTCCATATATGGTCCCGGCGCCCCAAAATGTTACCAAATATGGTCACGAACGCACAGCAGACCCCGTAGCTCTCCCGGCGAGGAGGAACCCGAATGGGGAGGTGGGGGTGGACGACACCGTCAGGTCAAGAACCGGTTCTCCCCCAAACTCTCCCTGCTTGGCTCCCCAGGGCCGGTCGTAACAAGGCCAAAAGAGCTGCCAACTCTAGGGAAATTTCCCTAGATGAGTGGTATCACCTTTCTCGTGTAAGGAGTTCGATGTCTCGGGACGGCTTTCAGCTCTCCCACAGTTGAGTACGAAGTACTCTAAATCGTTAACAACTTTTTCTAAACACACAGACCAAAATTTTTGCGTCGAAGGTCCCCAAGAAAAACTACTGTCTTTAATAAATTGTACCGAAAGCTAAGCATCGTTCTCGCTCGGCGTCATTTTCTCTGTCCGCTGAGCAACTGGCTGCGTCGCTCGCTACTGCGCTCCAAGCAGCGCCCTCTGTTCAGTAGTGGCGCCATAGAGAAACATGGTGGCGCTGTTGTGGCGTGTTGCGACCGTTTCGCTAGTCTACGCGACAGACGCCGGAACCATCCCTCTATATGTACCCCTTCCGTTGTATACGTTCTTTTCTTTTTCATCATCTCGTCTCCATTCCACTTATTTAGCCTTCGCTGTCTGGCCGGGCAGAGAGTGCCGCAATGCTTGGAATGAAAGTATAGAAGTGATGCAAGACCGAGCGCGAATAAATATCCCGTACGAAACCCCAAAGAGAGATGGCCGTGCAATAAGAAAAATAAATAACGAAGAGGCGTAGGTGGCGTAAGAAAAGAACCGGGCGAGCTATAAGCTTGATGAGCGCGCCTGCAGAATCTCAGCGTCTGGTGCTCGCTCCGGAATGTGTAAACAGCCCGTGCGCTGCTTGCTTCCGAGGAAGGGCTAAAGGGAGGGTGGAGCCGGGAATCACTCGCTGTGTAGTGGTACGAGAGGCGAATGGATCGTGTCGTCTCGTTTTCGTCTCCGTCTCGTCTCCGGAATGGACTCCCGAGAGAGGTGGTGCCGTAGAGATATATACGCAATGTCCTCGTTTAGCAGCGACGCCTCGCCATTCTTTCCTATATAGACAGGATGTTCACTCCCGATCAGTGCGGTTTTTTCATAAAAGATTGGGCTTTTTTTGTTCTCGGTTTTAGTTGCGTGCACTGTGCGGGACAGAAATCCTATGCTCGGGCTGCCTTGATTCGGATGTCCGCTTAAGTAAGCGAAGTGACAAGGCAGTGGTGACGTGCTGGAGACTTTTGCCAATAGTTGTGAACAATAGCGGGATCTTCAAGGGGTTCGCCGTAAGTGCAGTAAACGTACTGAGAAACCTGTTGAGGCTAGCGCAGAAAGAAAACAGAAACAAGAAGGAGATAGTCAGGATTACATGTAATCCTGACTAGATCACAATATATTACTTTACACCTGATCACAACGAACAAGATAAGTGGCCACTCGGCGACGCCTTGTTTCAAAAGGGATGTCGAAAGGGGTCGCCACCACCATAGACATCGCTATCCTCATTACGCATTCTGTAATCTCGTATTCCTTGAATAGGAACGCTGTTTAAATTGCATGACAGAGCTCCTGTCAAAAATGCACGTTCGAAGCGGGGTCTCTCCTGCATCTCCTCTGGTCCTAAATAACGTTTAAACAACAACAACAACAACAACAACAACAACAACAACAACAACAACAACAACAACAACAACAACAACAACAACAACAACCGTGTTTACAGATTTTTTTAATCGCAAAAAGCTTCCACCTTGCTCCTTCCCGTCGTTTTTCGCATGGCCCATAAAGCAATTTAGCGACTTAGCGACGTCGCGGGTTATATAGAGCGAGTGAACAAGTGAGGAAGTGCCCCGAATAATTTATTCTCAGAAAAGGGGCGAAATCTGGGGTGGTATTGCGGATGCCCTGTAACAATGTATGGTTTTCGGGCTTCTCAGCAGGTAGTATTTCGTGGTTGAGATAAGCGCGGTCTTATGAGTTTTGTTTCGTTATCTCTGTCGCTCATATCTTCTTGAATTTTTGGAGAGCTTTTCAATGCCACACTCTAAGCATCCCTTCATTTATATGCGGAGCCGTCATGCAGTCTAATTTCCTGCTTGAACTTACGGTGAACACGTTAAAAGAAAAGAGCTTTCACTGTTTCTTGGAACACCTCTCACTATGGACGCATTGAGATTTGGTTATGTTTAAGCAAGTGTAAGCACCAACGGAACAGTATTGAAATACGCTTCTGAAAGGGCAACTATGAATGTCGTCCGGCCTGTAGTACATCTTGGAGCCGAGCTGAGAATCGCTCCATTACACACAGCGCCGCTTTTTTTTTTTTTTTCAACTTGTTCTCGGAATGGGAGCATGGAAGTACGGCCAAGCCGGTTTCACTTGTAAACCAACAGAAATAGAAAAAAAAAGCCGCTCAGAATTTTTTTTTTTTGTAGAGCAACAACCTTGCTCTCAGAGATAATAAGTTATTGTGCGGCCGAACGCAACAGCCGTCGCGCTGCACGCCTTTGCGGCGAATTCGTTATACTTCTTGATGTTATACTGTTGGCGGTATTGAATCGCCATAAATGTTGCTGTGTTAGTGAGCTCTTCAACGCTATCGTGTGAGAACAGGAGTCAACGACATCTTTTTTTTATCTCGTATTTGTTCTCGCAATAGAACAAGGTTATTTGAATTGAAAAGTGGTTAGAGCATCCGGCCTCCATAGTAATAGAACTAAGGATCAAAAGCTGTTGATAAAACATTACGAGTGAGAAAGTATAACGTTAAGGGCTAATTTCCTTTGTTAGGCACAATAATGATGACAACTAACGGACAATAATGTCGGGCAAAGAATATGGAATGTTATTAGAAGTAATTGTAATTTAATATTGAAGAAAGAAAAGTGGATGAAAAGATAACTTGCCGTGGGTCCCTGCCCACGGCAACCATTTTCGAAAGCTTTAGAACTCTGCTGTCGATTTGAGAGAACTGGTCTCGCAAATCGTTCGAATGTCTTACGGCACGTTTGGTCGCTTCAAAGACGTGCTCGTGCGTACTTATCACGTAGAAAACTTCTGTTTAGTTGTGCTGACTCTGCCCCTCTTACGTTCTTCGTAGGCGGTCAGCTTTGACGAAAGCGACGCGCGATCATGTATGTATGGAACGTTATTTGCGGTCTGTCACACGCATGACGTCGCTGTTGATGCCATGACGTCATACAGGCAGCTAACGATGTTACATGACGTCACATGGGCAGGCAATGAAGTGCTTTCATGATTTTTATGTTTTGTTTTTCCCGCAAATTTCCAAGTCTAAAGACACTTTAGGTCTGAGGAACGCGCACTCTTGTATACAGACACGTCGAGTGGAGTCGGTATACCATGCATCCACGAACAATTTCTAAATATAGAACACTTGAGGACAGAGAGACGCACATTCTTGTATGCGAGTGAAGGCTAAGTGTTTACCATGCACACCCACGAACGTCTTCCCATGCCGTCTCTACTAAACCTAGTTGGCGCTCTGTATAGTGCGGGGCAAGTGCGGTCCATAGAGCGAGTGCTGCCGCAAGACCATATCGCCGAGGCTATTTGGGACAGAAGAGAGCAGGAGTTTGTGCGTGTTTATTCGCGGCCCTTCGCTGATGACGCGCTAATTAGCGAGGACATTTTCACGCTTGCCGACCGCGCAGTACCGCGCTAACGATAAGTGTAGGAATACGAAGTCGTTTGCGCGCGGACGACGCGATATGGAAGTCCTCCGGAAGAGGGCGAACGCGTCTCCACGCGCTCCTCCGTAGTAATTGCGAGCAGTGGAGCGATCGTGTATGGACCTCGTCATCAGCCCGACCAGGAGTCGTCAAGTAGTGCGTGCTTCCGAGTCGCCGTCGAGTTCCGCTGACACCTTAAGTGTGTGAATAGTGCTGTAGTCAGGGGTGCTTAACGGGAAGTTATTTGAGCTTATATAAACCAGTTGTTTTTACTGTGGCGTGGGAAACCACCGCGTATAAGCACTTCTCGTTCCCGGGAGCCTTAATTTTATCCTACCTTGCACTTTGGCAAGCATAGAAGGAATAGAAAAAATAAAGATGTCTCGTTCAATGCTCACCTTCATGTAGCTCCTTTGCACCGATTGACAAGAATCTCCGCACAGCAATTAGTAGCTTACAGCAGGTGAACAATACTCAATGGTTCGCGACAGGCATGTCCTCTCCTATTACTGATTGCTCGGCCTTATCCCGGTACGTGCTGCACAGATTTATTGAGGGCGCGATGTGGTTTGTGGGATGGGGCAGTCAGAATAAGCTTGCCCGAGAAATATTCAAAGAGTATTCGAGTTTGAAGGGGCAAACTTTGAGAAAGTCTTTTTTTTTTTTTTTCAGTGACATGTTGGGTAGTGGTGTGTACCAGATGAGAGTGCTGTGTTTGAGTACTACCACGTGACCGAGTGTGCGGAATCGGTGAACGTCCTTGTGGCCTCTTTTCGAGGGGCAATTGCTGCGCATTCGCGTGGCGTGCTCACGAACTTCAAGCTCGAATTCAAGCGTCACAACCGATTTACCGTCGTGCCTGGATCGACGAAATGCGAGATGTTTTTAAACATCTAAGTGGGTTTCCCTATCGAAAACAGACCTCATGGAAAGAGCGTTGGTTTACGTGTAGAAAACCTGAAGGTGGTGTGACGCAACATTATTAGGTAAGACCTACTAATGAGCCTGAAGCTCCTTCAGAAACGTTCTGGAGGGATGAACTTAGGGCATTGTTTACATGGCGTAAGAATAATAATTCTTGCCGTTTGACGTACCTAATGATGATGACAGATGCTGTATTGGAGGGCATCGACAATTTCCACCGCGCGGGGGCTCTTCACCTTGTGGGGTCTCGGCGAGGCGAACGCGCGCCAGGCCACGCCACGCTCTTGGATGGAACGGACACAGCAGACGCGGTCGGTAAAAAGCACACAACATACATACATTTATTAACTAATTTAGACGACGGTAACGTCCGCCGAATGATACACCAATTTCAATTAACACGCTACCATACAAACAACATAACGCAGTGACACACTAAACACACAATAACATGATAAACACACACTAACACACCCAACACACTAACACATGCCCAAGGCGGCGTCGCCAACGCCTGACTTTCCACGTGGGACCCCGGCGCGAAGCCCGCGGTGCCGAGCACCGGGGACCCGCGCTACAGACAACCGTTCGCGGCAGCCGCCACGCGCAGAAGAGGCTCGCTCAACGGTCGCCCACCGCAAAGGCCTCCCTTCCGCCAGGGGCCACCGCCGGCGCTACCACTCTACCAACAGTGGTATGATGGTAATGCGGCCATTACTCAAAGCGAACACAACGCCATCTATCGCCCGGCGGTGGTCACCACCGAAACAAAGCCTTGGGGCGAGACACGTGCGCCACGCGGCGCAGACAACTTTACAGGGGGGGGGGGTTGTCAGCACCCCCACAACGTTACACTGAAATCTGAGCACACGAGCCTAACGCATTTTCACCGCGTGTGTGACATGCTTCCCCGCGTTTAGTACATGCGACAGAGTGGCATAGATCCAATTATTCCACAAGAAAAGAGTGCTCACCTGCGAGGTTCACAGTCTAACACTCTGGCTATTTCAGCCACATCACTTGTCACAAAGATCGCGACCCCCCCCCCCCCCCCCCACAACGACAACAACAACAACAATGACGTCGACGACGACGACGACGAACAAACAAATAAACAAACAAACCAAAAACCAACAAAACAACAGGAACTTCCAGTTTGCTACATGGATAATGCTGAAGCAGCGTGGTTCTCCTATAATATCTCGTGTAACAGTTGCTTCATCCTTCTTTGTCTTATTCGGGCAAAAAGATGCGGCTTCTTTGACGGTGCGCTCATGCATGCAATGCGACGTGTTTGAGTGTGTCCGGCCTTACGGCATGCTCGAGTGCATTAGGGGTATATTGGCCTATCGGGAGATAGTAGCGAAATATTGCAATGCTTCGTCTAAACTCTGTTGAAACATGTTTTCTTCATGCTCGGTGAGTGTACATGCCGAAGAAAAGATTTTTAATGATCACCATGTCCGCTACCAGGAACACACAAGTTTCGAAGTAATATAGAATTTGTTACAGCTACAATACTCTTGTTTGTTCATGTGAAAGTGTTTAATGTATGGTTTCCATTAGAATTAACGAACGCCATTTCCGTCAAGGAAGCGACTTTCCTTTGAGTCTTCCGCCACCAGATGGCGTAAACATTCGCATTGGTTTAGGGTGCCTGAATGGTTTCCCTCGCCCGCCGCTCCGTACAGGGTGGGGACAACCGCGTCGTCTGCTAGAGCGTCCGCCATTACATATCTCACCCCAACGAAACACACTGCCTGCGCGCGCGTATGAGGAGAGTTTGAGAAGAGTTTAGTGCGAGAAATGGTATTTCGCGCTATAAAAAAGCAGTCTGAATATGTGCGTCTGTCATTGGAGACTGTTTGCAGGATAAATCTACATTAATTCATGAAGCGCACGCCTTTTCCTGTTACCTAAACTCACCGCACTCCTCAGTGGCTGTGCAGCGTGCCAGCCACTCAGTAGTGCTCGCATTGTACGCGTTGAACTTACTTCATCCTGCTTTTTCCCCCGCCTTGCGTGCCCTCGCAGCTCTGAATAATCTTGCGGGAATGAGATTCAGATTTGTTACACAGCTATTTTTCTGTTATAGCTGGTTGAGATAGTGAAACAGCGTAAACATCAATTGAATCTCTCGTTTTTATGTGACCACTGAGAAAAAAATCTTACTAAGTTATTGGAAAATACAAGATGAAATGCAGTAATAACGATTTTGATGCCCTATACCTGTTCAGTTTTTCTACTTTCCATAGATATATGTAAGCGAGCAATCTAATTATCCGAGAAGTATCACTCTCGTATTCTGCCTCTGTGACGCTGTGTCGGTATTGCTTCGACCGCAATAATATTAACTTACCATAAACATTCTCCAAAGATCACAACCTTAGTCAGCTTAAAGATCACAACGCTGTTTTTATCTAAGAATGTGATATTGTATAACAAATAAGAAAAATGTCTATGAACTTAAGGAGGAGGATGAAGAAAGGACAGGGAGGTTAGCCAGTTCACAATGAACTCAAAATATTTTAATCAAACAATAAGTGTTCTGAAAGAAAAAATAATAAAATTTATAAGTGACTGGTCCAGTTCGGCTGGTCACGGAAGGCTTACCCCAGCGCACGTCTTGCTTCCGTGTTCATTGACGCCGTTTGAACTAACGTGGCGCAAATGCACGCGAAGCCTCAGTCTTGCATAATTCGCAATAAGGAGTTTTGCTACGGCGTCACTGTGCTCGGAGCAAGTCTTTACGCAAGGGCGCACCATCTCGTTCAAATAATCGGTCACGGCCTTCAACGGGGACCTTAAGCGCAGCAAGCCCTCACTCCAACTTATGATGCCCCTGAAATGCTCTTCACACGACTTGAGTGTCAGCAAAACATCCTTGCTGGGATATGTGAGGTTGCCACCTTCACTCCTGTACTCCTTCAGAATAGTCAGAGTTGCGTGCTCGCTTTCAGTTGAGCCTAACAAGGCAGAATTACAATGCCCGCATCCCGCTACAACACTCAGCATACCTTTTAAAAGGAAGCCGCCGATGTAGAAAAGGATGTTGCATTCGTTTTCTTGAAGTTCTTCAATGAACAAAATTTCCGAGTCATCAATGACATCAGCTTCCACCTCCCCGTGCTCTTGTTTGCCTTTTGCAAGCATGTCGGCGAGGTACTTAGCATCGTCGACTTCGTAGCTTGACGTTCCGGGTGCATGAAGGAACTGACTCACGCACACAAGCTTCAGGGCACACTTTAAGTCATATGCGTTAGGAACAGGCTTCCTGATGCGCACCACCGAAAACAAATTTTCGAGGCAGTCTTGCAAGATTCTGCTCGTGAGGAAGAATTCGTATCCTTCACTGCGCAAGAGAATGTCTTGGAGACGAAGAACGACTTTTGTTGTTATTAGTAAACCTGCTTGCGAAGGCTTCCACTGTGCCTTGCTTCCCATCTTCATTCCTTGAAAAACTTCGAGGGCCGAGTTCAGTAGCTCAATTGATTCGTGGTACCTCCGCATGTCTCGAAGGCTGAGAGCAACTGATGGGTGGCGGGAAGACATTAGCGTGTACCAGTTGAATACTAATTCTAGAAACCAAGCTGTTGTCTCTGCCTCCGGCTCTATCGCGTCCTCTTTAATTAGGTACCGAATCGCTGCAGGAGCTTCCCTGAAGAAGCGGACAGCAACTCCCACTTTCATTTTTGTGAAATGGCCTCGCGAAATGTGTAACTCTGAGAGCCTCGGGGCGACTTTCAGCTCTCGTTCAGCATCATACTTAATTACACTGCGCACATGGTCCACGTTCACTTCTTTTGATGGCAGATTGTGCTGGCATACTGTTGCATCACTCAGAAAGAATACTTCCGATGAAAGCAACTGTGACTTGACATTCTTCAGCACGTGTGCAGCATCTGCTGTGAAAAACAATTCTTTGTCTTCCAGACAGGGGTGAGGCACTGAACATACAGTAATGGAATTCCTGTGGCTGGAGAATCCGAGCTCGCGCCACATAGCCCGATTAGAAGCCCCCATGTCGCAAGTGACGACACGGATTCTTAAAGAGATTTCCGCGCAGAGCTGCACTATCTTCATGACGTAGTCCTTGAGGATACTACCCTCTACATGACTTCCGGTGAAGTGGTAGGCAATCACTTGCTTCCATCTCGTATTCAGGCCTCCTACCATGAACACTAGTGCGTGATGTGCAGGTTCGTCTGGATTTTCTGGCATAGTTTGCCCCCCCAACACCACATCCTCAGCGCGATCGAGCTCGTACCCGCGAGCAATCTCCATTTCATCCAAGAACAAAGCACAGTCTTTTTCAATGTCTTGCATGTTCTCTGCTTTGATTTTGAGAACATCGATGACTTCCGTCAAAATTCCGGGAAGAAACTTGAGGCCCTGAAGGCGACGTGCAAGGGTTTTTCCGGATGGCAAGGGGTAGCCCAGATTTCTTAGTGTCTGGTAACCAGTTTTTCCACAGGAAAACTTAATCTGAAGCGCCTGCTTGATTGTTTCTGCAGACCAAGTGCTTCCCTTATTACTCTGGCGCCCAAGAGCCTGCAGCTGGTCATCATTGAGGAATTTCAAACGCTGTCCGAATAATTCCATTTTGGTTTCCAATTTTTTCACCTGTTTTTTTAGTGCTTGAATGGTTGAGGTGGCTTTCCGATGGACTTGATGTAGCTGAGTGTATTTTCTGCCCATATCGGAGAGCTGCTTATTTAACTGCTTGTTTTCACGTGCCCCGTCAGGTGCATCGGCCGAGATCACAACTTCTTCCCTTTCCATAATGTGCGGTACTGAATCAGGCGTCTGAGAATTGCAGCTTTGCGGTTGCTGTGCGCCAAGACTGTCTGTGCGTGAATTTAAATTCGCCTGTGCACTTGTGAGTGGCGTACAATTAATGGCCGTAGAGTTGTCACCGCGTGTTTCTTGGCATGCATCAGGCAACACAGCAGGTCCTGCCCTGTCCTTTGGCGCCTTCCTTTGTGGAGGCAAGCCTGCAGTGCAAAAAAGGACAGTCACAAGCTGCAAGTATTACAAGGTAGCCAGCTCTAATCACAGGCCTGTACTGGATTTTAGCAGTATTATAGGTTGCAGACATATGCCTTTTCTCAGGTCGCAGGCACGTACCCCGACTTTCTTAATATCCTCAAACGAGGAATTCCACGGATCATCCTAATTTTTGAAACTAAATCATTTTAGCCTTGTACTGTTGCCACCTGTTAGGTTCATACAGAATCTTTGACGCACAGTGAAACAGTAACTTACCCCTGAAAGGGAACACCGTTGGCACAGCGTTCGGCTTCAGTTTTATCCACTGGTCAGCTCGGTGCTGCTCGAAATGGCTTGCTTCAAAATGTGCCTGTAAGTCCGTTATGAACCATGAATTTTAGCTTAGCTTAGCCTAGACAGAATTACTAGAAAGACACAGTATACCACACAACTTTTATTGAATTTCGTGATTTGCAATAAACGAATGAAAAACACTTTTCTGTAAATACGCAATTTAATAACAAGCAGCCTATTTTGTTTATACATATAGTGACTAAAAACTGGTACAAACTTCAAATACTGCGGCTGCGCCACACGTTTCCATAGCTGCACTTTTAGAGATCGCAAAAAAAGAGAGAAAAACTGCAACTTAGACGTGAAGCGTTTACAGCACCGACAAAGTGACCCACAGACACGTATACACATTTAAAAAAACAAGTTTCAAAGTTCTCGACGAGAAAAGAACACATGTCGGGATACTCACACTGCATACACACGAGGACTTCGTAGGCTGCCACTTGTCTCGCTTAATCTTCACCATCCATAGCAGCCTTCTTTTGGGCTCTGTCGGAAAATGGTAGAGTTTCCAACCATTTCTGGAGTTGTTCGTGCACATGGGCACGCAGCACCCAGTCATTTCCCTAAAAAAGTATATGACAGAGCGGCCACAGCTCCTTCTTTGCTCCCGTCGCTATGCGAAGTGAGATCTGCAATGGCGGCGGCCGTCAGGAAAAACCGGTCGCGGCGGCGAGCACCCCGTCAAACAATGTCCCCACCCTGCAAGGAGCGGCGGGCGAGGGAAACCATTCAGGCACCCTACATTGGTTGCAACCGTGACTTGCCGAGGCTCTAGCATTCTCCAATAATGCCGTGAGTCAAAATGAAGAACAGAATGCTTACGACTACTCGAGTTGAGAACAAATGATAATGACGTTTACTTAGTCGAAATCAAGGTGATTTGGATTGAGTGTCTGGCATGGCTTCTGAGATCTGTGCTCTTACTTACAGGCGCACCAAAGAGTCTGCCTGCTTTTTCGCAGCGGGGATCACCACACGACCAGGGCGTGACGGGTAAGATGCTTCGTATGTTGAGCAGCATGATAAAAAAAATGAAACATACAGACAGACAATATATATATATATATATATATATATATATATATATATATATATATATATATATATATATATATATAAGGGAAAGAGATGTATACCTAAGGGCTCGTTTTTCCGTGTTTTGACACAATATGATGTTAGTAAGACCTACTAAATGTGGGTTGGGGGAAGGCCGCTGTGATAGCTCAGTGGTTAGAACATCGAACGCGTTATTCAAAGGTCGTAGGTTCGATTCCTGCTCACAGCTAGTAATTTTTCACCCACTTGTCTTTCTTTTTATTTACATTACATTTTGTTCTAATAACTTCCCCTATACATTCCTTGGCATTTTTGTCTGGTAGATCTTTATATATGCGCTTGAACAAGCAGAAGATAGTGGGCAAGATACGCTGTTTGAAGTAGTTGAAGTGCTACCTTCAGGTAGCTAAAGGTGGCATATATGCAGTAATTTAAAGGCTGCTCTTGCCGGCAAAATCCAAGCTATTATGTCCTGTTAGAACTGGTACGTCTACGTGTCCTTTTCGAAGAGTCTTTCACACCACCGTGCCGCGCATCGGGGGTCTAGTGGCTAAGATACTCGGCTGCATTTCCTATGGAGGCGGGAATGCTGTAGGCCCGTGTGCTCAGATTTGGGTGCGCGTTAATGAACCCCAGGTGGTCGAAATTTCCGGAGCCCTCCACTACGGCGTCTCTCATAATTATATGATGCTTTCGGGACGTTAAACCCCGCATATCAATCAATCAATCAATCAATCAACCACACAACCGCGCTCTGCTTAATTTTGATCTCGTATTCACTGTATCCTGCACGTACAGTTGATCGAGGTGGACTCGGTTGGCTCTGTATATCTTACAAGCGTCAGTGATAGAAATAGGTGACATGGTCGAACATATGCGGATTTAGTAAAGTCGCTGGAATCATTCCGACAACAGCGACCGCGATAAAGGCATTCTGGCTTGGCGGGCATTTCCGTTTGAAATTCGGAACATTTCTTAGTCGCACGATGTCACGCTTCGGCGTCGGCGCAGTCCACACCCCCACTGCACATGCTCGGCTCGTCTCGCGCCTCGTATCGTCTCCCTCGAAGGCGGGCGGTGTGCATATCAAGTGGCAGAGCGCGCGTTCGGAATTCAGCCAATTATATAGGCGCCTTCGCAGACCTCTCCCTTGCACTCCTCTCCCTCGAACGTGGGTGGTGTCGCGTTTGAAATTCAGTCAATGGCGCCCCCTCTCCATCCTGTACAACGACGTACGGCACCAAGCATTAAAGACACACTTAAACTTTACACTCCTTGCCTCCGCTTCTCCTTCAATCAATACTAAGAACAATTAAGCATTCCCAAACCACACTCAATTACTCAACAATCACTCGATACCCTCACTATTCTGCGACGCATTTACTCGAGTTCCCCACGTGGGAAGATGCGGGCGCCAATTTTTCTATTTTTTCTGAGTTGGCCTCTCTTAACCACGCTCACTCACAGAAACAATACGGACTTGGCAGCTCACAGCCACAGAGAAACGTAGACATCGTTGATTGATGACGATTGATTGATATGTGGGACTTAACGTCCCAAAAGCACCATATGATTATGAGAGACGCCGTAGTGGAGGGCTCCGGAAATTTTGACCACCTGTGGTTCTTTAACGTGCACCGAAATCTGAGCACATGGGCCTACATTTCCGCCTCCATCGGAAATGCAGCCGCCGCAGGCGGGATTCGAACCCGCGACCTGCGGGTCAGCAGCCGAGTACCTTAGCCACTAGACCACCGCGGCGGGGCACGTAGACATTGTGGGCACGGTCAACGCCTCCTAGAAAAACTGTGCCTGGAACGTCGCTCTCTTTTCAATGAGAAGCCTCCTGCCAGCACGCAATCTCGGAGGCCATGCCTCCTGCCTTGTGTTGCGACCGGCCGCCGCGTGAGGCCGCTCGCCTCCGTACCGCTCAGTCACGTGACATTACCGTACCGCTCTGTCACGTGACAAGACGGCTGCTCGGAGGCAACTGTGAGAGCATTGCTGTGTTCGAAGGGGCGGCCGTCGGAGACGCTCTCCTTCGTACCGAAGGAGGAAAGTAAAATCAGAGGTTTGGGCAACGCGTTCGCGGCTCACGTTCCTGGTATAATTTTTTCAGGAGGCGTTGGCATGGCGTACTCAAATATATAAGAAACGAAGTGCCTCCGCACATGTGCTGTTCAGGCCGCGGCAACAGCCGTCGACTGCTATGTGGTGTAGAGTCTATCTGACACGCACCGACAGCGACCCATCTCGAGAGCGATTTTCTCAGCAATCGGAACCCTTTTCCAAGGAGGTAACTAAGACTTAACCCCGCATTCACAAACGCTCCTCGACTCGACTTTCACCCTTCTTTTGACAATAGTAGTTGAGCAGTGCGCCACTGCTCGGCTGAAAATGACGCTGCGCTACTAAAGAATCGCAGCAGATTATCTCTGATATGCAGTGACTTGCCGTTCTTTGAGATAACGCTCCTATCGGCTTTTTCAAGTGAAGGTGAAGCGTTGAGTGAAGGGACGTTCTAGAATATGGGGGTTAGGCCCGCATTCACAAACGCTCCTCGACTCAAACTCGACCTGAAGGGATCCTTGAGGACTGTTTCGCGTGGCGCGGCAACGCGAAAAGTCTGAAGGATCCCTCGAGGTCCAGGTAGAAGTCGAGGAGCGTTTGTGAATACGAACCTCAGTGGTGTATTCTCAGTTCTTATTCGGCGCCAACCCACCGTGATAAACACTTGCGCAGCACTCGTGCGTACATCCGTTGTTAAGCGTGTCGGGCTTCTCGCGCACCGTTAGCGTTAACCCGCGTCCATCCGTGCCCCAAACGCGGCTGAGCTCCCTGGCTGTCTGTGCACGGTATACGCAGACAGTGTCGGGCGGGTCACTTCCTTCTCGGAAAGCCAGTGTTGCGTGTACGTGCTGCGGGATCAGGAATGTGAGCTCTGCATGGGCGCATGCGCGAATCAGTCTGAGAGAAACGCCTGCACGAAAGCGTGAGTGCGTGAAAGCGTGTCCGTCTTTAGAGTGAGAGGAAAGGCGGGCTTACGCGGCGTTGTTTCTGTGAGAACAACGGATAACTGAACTCCCGACTTCTAAAGGAAGGAAACGGTCACCGAACTTAAACGGAGTCAAAAGGGTTTTTGTTTTACGGCTTTGGGAACTGTGCCGGTGAAAATCAAACAAATAAAAGAAGGACATCGTTTCCCTGTCGTATTACGCATGCACGAGACGAGTGATCTGGGAACCAATGTAAGAAGCTGTTGCCATGGTTGATTGCGTCGTAGGAACCCGTTTGCCGCCGGCCAGGGTCAAGTATATTTCTCACGGTTGAAACAGAATGTGGGAACGGGATGTCGTTATCGATGCAACTTGCTGCAACAAAATAGTAAGCAGATGAAAAGCATGGGCGTAACTAAGGAAACAAGCGCTAACTTTCTCATAAAATTTATTATCGAAGAACGTGTAACAGTTAACAAAACGTGTAACAGTTAGGCTATAACCACCCAGAGCGACTTTGGTGAATTGTGAAAGAATTTGGCGATAGCTAAAAAAGAAACAAAAAAAAAAAAACGTTGGACGCATTACGCACCGTTTGAACGGGTTCTCATAGTTAAATATATATGACGTAACACGCACGCACGCGCACACAAACACACACACTTTTCCGTTGTACATGTGGGTATGTCTAACAAGAAATTAATTCTAGAACGCCCCTTCACTGAACGCTCCACCTGCACTTGAAAAAGCCGATGGAAGCGCCATCTCTAGACAGGCAAAGTCACTGCATATCAGTGATAATTTGCTGCTATCGTTGAGTAGCGCAGCGTCATTTTCAGCCGAGCAGCGGCGCGGTGTGCAACTCTGTCAAGTGGAGGGTGAAAGTCGAGTCGAGGAGCGTTTGTGAATACGGGGGTTAGCTCTTGCAAAATTTCTTTCCTTTCGTTAATATAAAGACACGCAAGGGAAAAACAACGTTGATGACAGACCCGGATTATGTCGATTCGCGTCATCATGGCTGGCCGATAACCGGTCTTTCGGTTCGCGCCCACGTTCTACACGATAGCGCGCTTGAATGGCGCTTGCGTATAGAGGCAAGTTGTTTATAGAATTTCCGCTCGCCCAGTGTAGAGAAGCGAGCTTGAGCGTATGCTATATCGCTCAGGCCGGCTTCTCATGCCTTTCTGTAAATAAACCTGCCTCTGTCTTGAGTGCAACAATCTGGTTTACTATGGAACATGCAGCACGCCCTATAAGATGCGTGTAACCACGCGTGTAACGTAACGGTGCCATGTCTGGCTATATCAGATTTGCGATTAGATTCTTCGTTATACCGTTATGATTTAAAGGGACACTTAAAGAGAAACGATGAAATGTTTTAGATTGATAAACTGTAATTTGAGAAATATAATGTAAGCTTCACTGTCATAAGTTTATTATTGGTGAAAAAAAAAAATAAAGGTTCAAGTTTCATTTTCAAACTTCGCCTCGTAATCTCCGCACGTGACGAAAGAAATTGCACAATGTATTTTCCGTATTTTCGCGACATTGGCTCGATGAAACTTCTTGAGACGTATGCTAAGTCTATGGCACCCACAGATTACAACGTACTCCAATTTTAGCGATTACAGGCTATATACGTAACACCCAGTAGACGTCTTCGGAAATTGATGACCGTATACACTGTTAGGTGCGCGAATATCGATATGTCTTCTCCACCCGCAGTTTCTTTTTGCGCGTTTTCTCGCTTACCAAGTGTCGAATTGCAGTAACAGTGGTGTTTTCGTATTTTCAAATTGTAATTCGCTAATGCGCGAAATGCTGTTTTGCTGTTTAGTGTCCCTTTGAAGCTAAAAACGAAACTAAAAAAAATACAAGTTTCGACGGTTGGGACTTAAGCTATTTGTGTGTTTAGAAGAGGAGGAGGAAGCAACAAAAGGGAGAAGGCAGGGAGGTTAACCAGAAAGACATCCGGTTGGCTACCCTACACTGGGGGATTAGGGAAGGGGACAAGAAAGACGAGAAAGGGGGAAGAGAGGGAAAAGAAAAAAAGAGTGGGGAGAGACTGACAGTCATTTCACTGCAGCGTGTAGAACTCTACCGCTTTAGAGGAAGTAGAAAAGTAGAGTAGAACTCTACTACTTTAGAGGAAGTGGGTAACAATCTAGAGTACTAGGTACTCTACTATACATGGGAGAGCAGATAGCCGTAACGTGGGCGTACATTACGTGGTCAGTCCACTGCCTAAAACACCAGCTATATGAGCGAGCCTTGTTTAGAAAAAGATGTTTAACGATTTTGAGTACTTGGTACTCAACTATTGGAGAGCAGTAAGTCGTCCCTATCCTTGACGGACATTGCTAGGTGTTTAGAAAAAGTGGTTAACAATTTAGAGTACTATAGGTACTCCATTATGGGAGAGCACAAAGCCGTGCCTGAAAACCCTAAACGGCACCAAAGTTCGCAAGGTGTGTTTAGAAAAAGTTAATAACGATTTAGAGTGCTTGGTACTCTACTACGGGAGAGGCCGTCCACGAGACATCTACTGATTTCGGGTATGGTGGCCCTCGACGTAAAAAACTCGGCGCCAACAAGTGCACAGTGATGTGACCATCAAAGGTGCGCTGGTGATGCGCTTATTTGTGTGCGACGTTTTTCCAGTGATTGATGATCTCGCGATAGTGTGCTGGTCAGCGATCGGCTGTCTCTTATTTAGCAATCTAATCTTTTATCGAGGTCACTTGTCATTTCATGTTGCCACGTTTCATTGCTGTCTGGGTATGAACGCATGAGCGCGTCATTGCTGCTTGCAAATAGTGTTTGGCTGCTAAGCACGTGGGTGGCGGTACAATGATCGGCACGGTGGAAGGAAGGGGTAAGGAGAGAGTATGCGAAAGAAAGAAAAAAAGAAAAAAAGAAAGAAAGGAAAGAAAGAAGGAAAGGAATATGGGATGAATACTTCTCAAATATTGAAGACGCATCTATCGAGTAGATCGCACTATAGCCGGTGGGTAAAATCTACAAGTGGCGTAGTACTCGGCCCCTACACGGCACGCGATTCCGACAAGCGTGTGTGCTAGACTGGACACGACCTCCTCGGCTTCGCGTGTGCTCTGCATCATGGCTGTATTGAAATTGCTTTCGCTCCGTTCACTAAAGTGTTGGCGGGAGGGCGATAAAGTAGGTGTTTAAAACACCAACAACGAAGAAAACAAAGAGAAAACTATAAATAAGAGACATAACCTCCGGGAAACATGCTAGTGTTGATAGATGACACAGTCTTCTCAGGACTTGCCGGGAAAGCTGCACCATGCACGACTCCGGTACAGCCGTAGACGCTTTTCTTGTAGGCGCTTCTGAAAAGTGGACGTCGAGTCCCTGCAGTACCAAACCACGGGAGTGCGGCCAGTATGGGAAGCTTCCTCTAGCTAGCGTACGTCGCCATTTAAGTGCATTCTCTGGTCACGCCTTCGCTCCAACGTTTTCCTTTCCCTTTCCTCCACTGTTTCCCCTCCACATCCACGTTATAAAAAAAATCTGAAAGCTAGTATATATGGTATAGTGACGGCTCGGGGGCAAGTGTGGTTCTTGCTGAAGTTCAGCACTGGCATTTTTTTCCCCTTTTCTTCGGTGGTGTCCCTAGGGCACTGGGCGATGTTTACCGCCAGGAACTTTTCTTCTCGTTCGATTCCTTCCGCCGAACGAAGTTCAGCTTCCGTTGTTCGTTTACTCAGAACTGTTTTATGCCACGTGGGCACCGACGGGGGCATTGTTTGTTATTGCGCCGCAAATGGCGAGTCTTTGCGAGCGTTTGTTCTTTTTTACTCTCTACTTTTTAGAGGTCCAAACAATCAAAACTGCTGGAGGACTCCCGCTGGCCTCTTCTTGTACTAACTCATCGGTCGGTTGCTCTCTGGAAAGAAGAAAAAAAAATTAACAACAATATTGCAATACAACAATGTTCGAACCAGAACGGAAAAACTTCTGCATCGTCTCGACTCAAAGAGCCATCATTTAGCCGCTCTCGTTTACTTAATTTTTTTTCTAAAGTGCAGTAGGCGCATGGTAGGTAAACAAACAGCGCGACACTGGGAATCTTTCCCTTTTTTCTTCAGCGAAGTCTGTAGCTGTTTCCGTGGCACTTTTTCTTCGGAGAGGACGAAGTCATTGTTTGGAAATAATAAGCGTGAGGTCGATTCGCGAAGCTGCTAGTTTGCGAGAACATGCCGCTGCCCCGCGGGCCGCAGTCGCTGATGCCGGCGTTCGTTATTATCGCGCTAACCCTTCTGTTCTCTAGAGCAGAAAGGTGTCTTGCTCGGCGAGTTGGTACGAAATCATAAATAACAGCAGTACAAAAAATAAACAAACAAGAAACATGGACACAGAAAAGGAACGCTGGTTCACAACGCTCACTACGAACACAGATTTATTAAAGAAGACATGAAATTGAACACGTGGTACCAAACAAGAAAGATCAAGCGTTTGGCAAATGATTGATTGATGGATTTGTGGGGTTTAACGTCCCAAAACCACTATATGATTATGAGAGACGTCGTAGTGGAGGGCTCCGGAAATTTCTACCACCTGAGGTTCTCTTACAGCAGCGTTTGGCAAATGAAGAAATCTAACCCGACAGGATGTAACGCTGCCTCGCGACTCACACTTCATCGGATCTGTTGATCTAAAAAAAAAAAAAAGAACGTCACTCTCGCCGTGTCTCTTTATTCAATCTCGCGAGCACAGTTGTTTCTATATAAGCTCAGGCGCGCAAGCGCACTGCCTGCGACGCCCTGAAAGGTTTCAACACCGCGGTCTATTCAAATAAGCTCTGCTTGGACCATGTCTTGTTCTAGTGTCGCAAATTTAAACAAGATCGCCCGACTCTACAGTGTGCCATGAGGCGACTCGATGAGCGGCCCTTTACGGAAGAATCTTGGCAGCACGATCTCCGTGTATATGAGACCAGAACGCCACACGAGACCTCCTACAGTTCACGAAGGCGACATCACTGTGCGACCGCCTGTGAAACTCTGCACTGTGCGTGTGCTGTGCAATGTGTCTCTCATTTTCTATATCTCTCTCTTTCGATCCCTTAATTCCCTTACCCCATGTGTAATTAAGAAAACTCGACTTAGGCTATAGTTAACCTTCCTATTTTTTCTATGTCCTTCTCTTTCTTGATGTGTTTCCTTTTAATGCGCTCCGATAAACGAAGTCACGGAGGTCCAAACGTTGCGCACCGAGCCAAGAATATCGCCCTTTCATCGGTTTCAAGATTGCGATAGCAGCAGCACCAAAGAAACTTCCGGCCATGTCAACGACCACTCTTTAACACAGAAGCAGAAAGAAAAAAGTCCTTTAAGTTGTATAAAAGTAAGAAAAGACTCCTTTGCTGCTTTCAGGTAAAAAGATGGCGTTTATTGTAAAGGACTAACTCCTATAATGTTGTGTGTAACTTGGAAGAATATATATTTGAAATATCTGATCAGACACACGGAATAAAGTGTTTAATATGTGCGGGCTAGTCGTCTAGGGTTTTGTTCCCCGCGAATGTCCAGGAATGTGATTAGCTTTGATTATCTTTCACTCTTGATGAAGAATTCCCAATCTGAGTTGCCTTTTTGTCCAATAGTTACGTTGATCCGAACTCCGGGACGGCTGTATGCTCTCCCATAGTAGAGTACTTGGTACTCCAAACCGTTACCCACTCTTTCTTAAACACAGGATCTTGAGCCCGACCCTGTGATGAAACTGGGACAGCTCAATGCTCTCCCATAGTAGAGTACTCCGTACCCCAGATCGTCGAACATTTGCTTAAACACACTCCTGGGTTAAAGGGCACTAGTCAACCTCAGTTTCCACACTTCATCAGTGCAGCGGTAGAGCGCAGTTTACTCCTTGGATAGCTGTCATTCTTGGCGCCGCTTGGATCCCTGGAAGCGTCGCTGTTGTTCTTGTCCCTCGCAGTATGTCGTACTCTACATATGTCGACGACGTCCAGCTTGGTTTTAAGTCTTGTAATATGCTCCATTGTCTCATAGAATTTGGACGCAATGGTGACAGCGTAATTTTTGTCAACAGGGCTTTATCAATTGTGTGGCCTACTGGACGGCTTTATGTTATCTCATAGTAGAGTACTTAGTACTCTAAATTGTTACACACTTTTTGTAAACACTCCGGGGACGTTCTTTCTTACGTCGTGGTCTGCCTTGTGAAACTGGGACAGCTTAATGCTCTCTCATAGTAAAGTGCATCGTACTCTGAGCCGTCGAACATTTGATGTAAACACGAACATCAAATGGTAATCTAGATAAAATGGTCCTTGGTAGTATAGATCGAAGTGTACTTAGTACTCTACGAGAGTATACCAAGTACTCGGATTCATTAGAAACTTTTTTTAAACACGAATTATAGCTCATGATTACTGAACTGGACACGGAGAGCAGAAGAGTAGGCCTGAAAATTAATATGCACAAAACTCAAGTAATGTGCAACAGTCTCGGCAGAAAACAGCACTTTGCCATAGGTGGTGAGGCACTGGAAGTTGTAAAGAAATATGCCTACTTAGGACAGGAGACGAACCAGGAGGGTGACGTAACTTGAAGAATAAGGATAGGCTTGAGCAAAATCGGCAAGCTATCTCAAGTCATGAGTGGTAGTCTACAACGAACCCTCAAGAGGAAGGTATATAACACCTGCATCTTTCCGGTACTTACCTATACGGAGCAGAAACCTGGAGGCTTACAAAGAGGGTTGAGCTTAAATTGAAGACGACGCAGCGAGCGATGAAGAGGCAAATGATAAGGGTAACCTTAAGAGACAAGAAAAGAACGAAGTAAGCTCAGGCAAGCGACCAGGGGTTAAGGATATCGTAGGTTGAAACCAAGAAGAAGAAATCGACATTGGCTAGGCACGTAGCACGTAGGTAAGATAACCACTGGTCATTAAGGGTAACTGACCGGATTTCCAAAGAAGGCAAACGCGCTGGAGAGAGACAGAAAGTTAGGTGGGCCGATGAGATTAAGAAGTGCGCAGCTATAACGTGGCAGCAAAAGGCACATCCCAGGTTCGTTGGCCGAACATGGGAGAGGCGTTTGCCCTGCAGCGGGCGTAGTCAGGTTGTTGCGGCTGCAGCTGCTGCTGCTGATGAATGTGATTACAGCTACGCCGGTGCACAAAAACGGAAGCTGTCCAGAACCTGCATTTGTAAACAGCAAAAAGCTCCTGGTACGGCAGATATCCTCTTGCGCCCACAAAGCGTACGCAAGTTGGAAAACTAAGAAGGAGGCGACGACTTCGTCAATCTCTCAGGGTAGGTATGTGCCATACTCGGGAGTCGTCGTCGTCGTCGTCGTCGTCGTCGTCATCATCATCATCATCATCATCATCATCATCATCATCATCATCATTATCATCATCATCATCATCATCATCATCATTATCATCATCATCATCATCATCATCATCATCTTGTCTACTTCTTAATACCGGTCTTTGAACAGCGGGGAAGAACACGAGCGAAAGTTAAGCACAGTTAGCGGTTCAGCTTTTTGTCATTTTTTTCCATTCATTGATCTCCGTGTCAACAATTCTGTGCAGTCCAGCGAAATCTGTGGGCCCCGAAAGAGAGCTGGAACGGCGTTTTCCATTAGCCGCCCCTTATATAGGTTATCTCACTCCGTCCACTGCACCGATTGAACGGGAGCTGCTACGATGTCGGCAGACAGGACACGGAAGCGTTGCGGATGGATTAGTAGTGTAAAACATTGCGACGAGTCTGCAACCCTTTCTTAAGATCCTGCAGCAAGTCGACTGGTCACTGGGAGCTCTGCGTTGGCTTCTCCGTACTGCACGCAACTTCTGATGAAACGGCGCGGTTTCGAGCTTCATTCGTAGCCACAGACCTGTCGAAATATACCAATGCACACAGTGTATTACTCCACGGTGCCGCGAACATGCACGCATATACGTATGTATATACAGACGGCCTTGCTTATTTGCCATTCTGGCCTGGTCGGCATATTTCATATCTGCAGCTGTGTATTCGCGTAAGCAAGATCGACGGTCGGGGTCAAGCTCTTCTAGCGACCGCATGTGGTATACATATATATATACGCTCTCCTCGGTGCATGCTTCTCCGCCGAGTCTCGCGGTTGTTGGCATTCCTCGCATTCTTCGCAACATCTATCCGTGCGCTACAGTATCTACCCATGTGTTCTGTTTGTAGAAGGATCAGCCTACGGCTGGAGTGTGCCCAGAGACCTCCACGAGGTATAGAAGCGCATAAGAAGTATATGAAGAGGGCTCAGCGTTTTTCGGCGGCGACGACCACTCCAGTTATGGGTGTCTATATATAGCGAGCGCATATACGCACATGCCCTCTTCCGCGCTCTTACGTCTCATGATATATATGTGTGTGTACTTCTCGGCCGTGTGTGTATATAGGAAGGTGCAGAAAGCGCATACCGCGGTCGAGGCCGGGTGAAGAAGCGGTGTGTGGTGGGTTTACGCCGAGCCCGTGGCTGGCTTCGTGGCTGCAGCTTCGTGGTCGGTCTCGCTGCGCGTTGCTCGGCTTCGTGACTGTTTGTACAAGCCTGTAGAAAGAAGAGGGTCGGAGGTGACGAGAAGGGTGTGGTGGCCCATCCTTCGTACAGTCGCTGATACCCACGAGGCCGTGGCCCATTAGAGCAACGGGTTTCGCCGCGAAGCCACGTGTCCACGTCGTCTAAAGAAAGCCTTAGTAGTGTAGAAGTTGTTCAGAGGAAGACGGCTCTTGTAACTGCGACATTTCTATATGGAGTGCGCTACTCTTTAATCTCGCGTACCGCTCTGGCTGGGCGAAAGGAACGTGCCTCGTTTACGACATTGGCGAAAGGGCGGTGGTGGTTCGTATCGTGTTGTCCAGGTAGTGCGCTTACTTTAACGAGGAGAATGGATATTGGTTAGTAAACTCTGTTCGGGGGGATCGACGTGACAGAACCGAGATGTGACCATGACTGGCAAGGATATCTTTCGTACCACGCTAGATGTGTTTCGCGAGAGTATGTTTTGGTCAGTCCTCTATGCTGCGCATACATTGAAGGAAACCTATACGGCAATTTATGGCAAAAAAAAAAAAGAAAGAAGAAGGGGGAAAAAAGAAATTCAGTCGTGGTACATGCCGTGATGACCGCCGTACAGTGAAGCTGCAAGCGCGTTAGTAATTTATTACGACCAATGTAAATCCAATTGTAATATAAACAACAAAATTGCGAATTGTGGGAGTGTCCGAATAGTGAATTTTAGAGCCTAATCGGATAAAAATCGAATACTGATGATACAGACTGGAATACCTATGTTAATCGAATACTATTTGAATAGTTTTCGAATAGCAATGCAACGTTTTCAAAGAAGCCCTAGAATGGCTGTGAAAGTATTTTGGAAAGCGCCCGAGAATACAACATTTAATCGAAAACAAATATGCAGAAGCTTTAGCAAAGGAACATTACGATTACTTATAACCGATGAAGAAATACCACATTTATGTAAACTAAGGCAGGCTGCTGTACAGCAGCAACTAGAGCCTCAGAAATCTTCTACTATACAACAACTACCGTGCTACTACTACTACTACTACTACTACTACTACTACTACTACTGTACTACTACTATTTACACCCCAACCAGTGGTTACTACTACTACTGTACTACTACTATTTACACCCCGACAAGTAGTTACTAACTACTACTACTACTGTACTACTGTACTACTACTATTCACACTCCGACCAGTGGTTACTACTACTACTACTACTACACTTACCATACATGCGTTAATGCCTGTTGTCCTGTTGTCTAAGAGTAAGTTTTTGCGAACAGGAATAAAAATGATCTCCTGACTTACGAAACCGAAGTTTGGTAAAATCTGCCACAGGGTTTCTTTCTTTTTTTGGAAACCGTGAGCTATCACTCAAGCGCTGCGTATTTACGGCCGCATTCGCGTATACTTTAGCTTCCAGACCAAACTCGGTGGTTTCGAAACTATGTCTTACGAAAGGGACCACAGACGAGGAACCGGCCTGGCGGGGGGGTTGCTCGTCGCATATCGATGCAAGCATGGGCTTCCTTCCGTGCGTGCATACGCAGGGATGATGGAGAGTCCCATTGTTGTAGCGATGGCTGTGGAAGGAGGCTGCAGACCTTGCTTGAAGCGGGCGGCAGTTGCTGCCGGCGGCGGAGGCGGCGTGCTCGCGCGTTTGTTTACGAGCTCGCCCGCCGGCCGCGACGCATTTGCCGCCGGCGGCACGCGCCTCGAAAGTGTACGTCGACGACCCAGTGACGTTTGCGCCGCGCCGGCGCCCGCCGCTGCAAGAAGGAGGAGGCTGGCGGTGTGCCCTTGTCCCGGAATATTTCTCGCCGCTTATTTCGGTTTGTTTAGCTTCCGTCTATACATTTGCTTGGGGTTACTTCCGTGTCATTGTTTTCTAGGCTCATCGGGTGTGTGGTTAGAGCAGCGCGTGACCCAGGAGTGACGATCGAGGAGGAGGTGTTGTGACGAATAGCGTTACCATAGTGCTCTGCTTCACCTTGGACTCGCAACAAATAACTAAAAAAATATTAAGAAGAACTCAAGCGGTCCCTTACTCACTCGCTTGGGTCGACTTGAAGGTGAAAGCCATCTTTTTATTCTCAGATAATGTATTGATCCTCTATTGCCCCCCCCCCCCCCCATTCATGCCCACTAAAGATTTCTGCACCAGCGTTTTTGCCACGGCCTCTGTGATCGGAGGCATGGCAATCTTCTGCTGCACACCTGCTTCTGCACGGCCTCCTTGATCGGCCCACCCTTTGCCCCGCGCTATATGTCTTGGGTGCGAGGCCCAGCACTGGAGGCGCGAGCGCTGCAATCGCTGTGACGTGCAGGGTTGGATCACGTGGTCTCACCTCGCTCTGGCGAAGGACAACTGGCGGTTGGATGCGTTGTTTTTAATTGCGATCGTCGCTGTGTTTTCATTTTTGACAACGTTGTATTGCTCTGACTTCATGTGCGTAAACTTCTGCAGATCACACGATGCGAAAAGTCGCAGTAAAAGTTACCGGTGGCATGCCACAGTTCGCTGCGTATGCGATTCTACTGTCACGGCCGCTGGCACTGCCACTATCACCTCTCTGTTTTTTGTTGTTGTTGTTATTGTGGTTGTTATTTCGAGCCCATCACTCTTTAAAAAAAGTTAGTAAAAAGGTAGCAACTGCAAGCGAATAGGTAGTAACTGCAGCAGTTACTACCTTTATTTGACCGTTACTACCTTTTTGCTACCTGTTTACTACCTACGTTAGTAAACAGTTACTAGCTGCTACCGTTGCTAACATTTTGCGACCTCTTTACTACCTACGTTAGTAAACAGTTAGTAACTGAAATGAAAGAGGTGGTAACTGCCGCCGTTACTGCCTTTCTTGCCCCGTTACTACCTCTTTGCTACCCGGCTTTTGACTATCTAATCCAAAATTGTGTGTGAATGCGATTCTGATCATTTATGAGAGGAATCGTCTCAACGTATTATCATTAAACGGAAAAATGACGCAGAAGGTATACATAGATCAAGAAAATACATTTTGTTCTAAACTACTCAACCGAGATATGTAAACTTCATTCTGATACTGTCTAAACGGAGAAGTACAAGTTAACGAACCCTAATCAAGTGCTACACGCGCCGTAATAGACAATTACAACCAACTTAGTAAATTACAGCAAACATTAACAAGACCGGCAAATCAAAATAACCAGATGGTCACAATTAGCCTCGAGGACAGTCACAGTTATTCCACTGCGGCGTGTCTCCAAATATCATCATTGTTTTGGCGCGTCAAACCCCAAAAACGATTATTATCTTTTAAACGCTGTTATTTTAGTCGTGTGAAGCATTCAAATGCACTGAGAATGAGTTCGGTACCTTGTTCCGGCCACTGTACATAATGCCTTTTTGTGGCCATTTTATAATAGATAAATATAACATATAAGGTTTTATAAGTAAGGCTGATTAAAGGTATTGTGCTACGTCACCAAACACACGTAACCAAGTAGTAAAATATAGTGTTATAGGTTTATATTTCTTATAATTCCTCCTGAAACGCAAGTGCTCCTCTGTGCCAGACATGCCCCTGCGAAGTAGGGGCTATATATACCCCACGCTTACTTCTTACTGCATGTATACGTGAAAAATAGTGAACCTGTTTGGTCTATATTCATGGCACACCACGCTTCTTACCCGACTTGGTCTAGTAATAAGGCATTAGCAGTGGAACATTAGCAGTGGATAAATATGCCCAAAGTAATGAACTAGGTAGCATCGGTTACTACTTTTTTTAAAACCTCTAAAAGTTACTACCCATGGGTGGTAACGGCTAGGGTAGTAACAGTTACTAACTGCTGGTAGTAACAGCAGATGTAGTAACTGTTACCACCCTCGCCGTTGCTAACTGCGGTTACTACCAGGGTTGTAACATATGTGACAAACCATTACTACCCCAATGTAAGCAAGTACTACCACCTTTTTTCTAAGAGTGATGGGGTTAAAATGAGCACAGATTATGAATGTTCACGTAAAAGCAGATCGTTTCAGTTTCCGCACGGGAGCCTCGTTCACAACGAAAAATGAATGTGCAAACGGTCTGATTATGTATATTTGAAATAGGACGTGGAGCGTACATGTGGGGGAAGTTGCCGTTATTACATTAAAAAAAAATGTGCGCCGTTGTCTGATTTGTCAGAGAGTCAAGATACTCCGGAAGTTCAATTCTTTTCCCTTTATTTTCGTTATTTTCACCCTATTTCAGTCAATTTCGTGGCCAGTTACTTCTGCGTGTTCGGCCAGCGCGTTCGACGAAACCTTCTTTCTTACATCATACACGTGCCGCTCGAGTCTTTGCTAATGCTTACTTCTCTCGCCAAGGTAACCTTTACCGCTGTCTGCGCCCCCCCTCCACTCCTCCCCGTGTGTCCGTCCCCGTGTGTGTACCATACTACACGGGTTTCCATCCGCCAGTGGCGTAGCCAGGGTGTGGCACACCAAACCCGCCCCCCCCCCCTCCCCGAAAAAAATAGAAATACTTCTCATGGTATATGCGCATAAAATATTGGTCTACAACCTCTGTGCATGGACCCAACTCTAATCAAGGTGGTTCCCCCTCCGAAAAAAAACTTCTGCCTACGCCCCTGCCGTCCGAGACTTCAGCTCACAGATTTAATTCCTTGCTAATAAATTGCGTCTGTAGAATGGGCCTATAGCCACTGTCACTTCCTATCAATGTTGTTTTGACCTACAAGCGAAAACGTGGTCAGTTTCGAGAACTGATTCATATTCTAAAGGCTCGTTCACACCGAAGGCGGGGCGGCCAAATCGGCGAGGCGGCAACGCGAGAAGCGGGAAAACCTCCTCTCCAGGCGGCCAAAGCGGGAGAAAAACCAGGCGGCAAGGCGCCTCGGAGCAATTTTTAGCCGCCTGCCGAGGCTCGCCGTTTTGCCGCTGCCAATCAGAACTCTACGCAGTGGAGGCGCGGTGGTGGCGCGGGTGTACGTTTGGGAGAAGCACTGACACGTCATAGCGACACGTGCGCAAAATAGCGAGATGCCCGCCTCTTCTGCCGCGCGGCCAGACGAAGGAGGCATGCGGTCTGAACAGGTTCATGCACTCGCCGCCTCGCCGCTTCGGAAATCCCGCTTCGCCGCTTTGCCGCGCCGCCTTCGGTGTGAATGAGCCTTAAGAGCTGCCGTGAAATATAACACTCTTGTGAATGAAGCTGTAAAAAAATAAAAATAAAACTGGACATTGGCCTTTTTACTGAAACATGAAAGTGCCGTTTAGATCACGGTACGCAAGACCTCGCAGCATGCACATTCAAGGGCGCAAAATGATACGGCTGGCTGATCGCATTCTTTACCATGATTTACCCATTTATAGATCCTCTGGAACTGAACCAATCATTCATAATGTTTACCAATGTGTGGCTCGATGGCAACTGAATGTTCAACGTGGGACCACCATAAAAATTTTGTTCAATAAATATTAGGATCATGCCGCAGATAGAAGTTGCAACTCGGAATGAGGCACGTGCGTGCGTGATTCTCACATTTGCCCGCTATAATAACAGAAAGGTGCGGCTGTATGTGGCTGCAAGAATGCTGTGATGCTTTCCACAAAGCGCGGAATCCGCTCGCGCTGTGCTTCGTATACGGCTATGTGCGCTAAAGAAAAATGCAATTTGCGCATGCTTGTCTTGTCAACCACGGACCCTATTCAGACGCAAACCTACAGGGAATGAAGTAGCGTAGTTGCGCGCATTTCTTGCAGCAAAAATAGGTTTATTTACCGTTAAAACCCATGGGATATTTCAATTCGACACGGAATGAGTTGCCACCTTTTACAGATGCAACGCACTCGGCCCCCCTTAGTTTTTATTCGGGTGGCCATAGCAGACGACGTCGGCAGTCAGTCATTATGAGAAGCGTAAAACTTTTTCAGGGCACTTATTTAGCACTTAGTACAGTCAGGGAAGAAGCTGAAGCGATATTTTACTGATTTTGTTGAGTGAAGTACAACAAGATAATAAAAAGAGGAGACGCGAAAGCAGTTGCGGGCTGCGCGCGACAGGGCGGTGGAGCAATCCAACCCGTGGAGGATGATCCAACCACGTACGTCACAGGGATGCCTCCGCATGGTGGCGCCACAGTATGTCCTCGCGCCCAATAGTGTTGTCGTCATCGTGTGACGCCACGTTATATGACGTCATGACGGGATGATGTTCCTTTGCATCCGTCTTGTTCACGCCGTCGATGGTCCGATTTCGCATTCGATGAGGCGTATAAGACTTTAGCTTTGACAGACAGACACAGATATATATATATATATATATATATATATATATATATATATATATATATATATATATATATATATATATATATATATATATATATTACTGCGTGCTTCACCTGCGCCGCGTGCGTACGCCATGTGACAGTCAAGGTAAAGGATTCTCGTCAAACCTCGTTAAAGCGTGCCCACACATCAAACCTCATTAAACACGCAGGGCTGGTTGTGATATGTCGAGCATATGCTAGTCCACCTTTGTGCGCCCCTGTCATTGCCGGTTTTGTAAACATGCCTCGGAGAAGATCCCTAATTATTCCCGCCAGAAAAGCGATGGTGTGCACAGATGTTAGCAGTAATTGAAAACTCCTAAAGCTGCATTGGAGCTGTGTATAGTTGAACTAGAGATAAACAATATGGGAGGAACCTCAAATGTACTTACCTCAAGGTGAGACGTACATGCGGTTACTTCATCAGCGTGAAACTTTTTGGCGGATATAAAGAAGCAAGCCCAGCAATCGTTCATGCATCAATGCAAATAAATATTGCATTATCGTGGCGAAAATTCGAAAGTTTGTTCATGCAAGGTTAACTCCAGAAGTGTACAGCATGTCTAGAACAAAATAGATACCGTTAATTTTTGCTGTTAACGTCTGTAGACCAGTGCGGGAAGCGGGGAGAGGGGGGGGGGGTAGGAGCGTCACCTTTAATCAGTGCGTCAATTAGCTGCCGAAAAACGGACAAAAAGAACACAGCAAATGCATGCGACACCTTGACCATGGGTTGTGCTTCCAAACGCTTAAATTCTTCATTTGCTTTCGCTTTTGTAATATATGTATAAAAAAAAGTCTTGTAAAGGTAGAACTGGTGCATCACTGATGGTTCTATTCAAGTTAAGTTTTATTGAACACATATATGATATCGAAACACAAGACTGCTTAGCAGTCTTGTGTTTCGCAGTCTTGTGTTTCGCTTAGCAGTACTTGTGTAAAGCAGTGTTGACTACTTTACACAAGACTGCTTAGCAGTCTTGTGTAAAGTAGTCATCACTGCTTTACACAAGTACTGGTTAACCGTCAGGATCACTAACCCAGTAATTAAACGAGATCATGGAAAGGGCAGACGGCGTTCTTGACAAAAGTTGCGATCGTTGCGGCATCTGGCGGAGCAGATCTCAACCAGGCGCTCCTGTCTACGTGGTCACGCGGTCTCAGGGATCCGCTTCGTCAGCGCGACGACACGCAAAATCAGGTGCAGGAATACATTGCGGCACACGAACGCTAGCATACGAGTACCACTACCAGACAATCAAGCGAAAGATCAGAGTCACATTCATCATTTTTCATCTTTGTGGCTTTTTAGCGCGATTTTAGTTCTCCCAGGAGAAGGAAAGTAGGCGGCATATCCAATGAATGATACATCCTTTCTTATTGGTAGAGCATTGGTAGAGCGTTGCAGGCGTAATTCAAACGTTGTGGGTTCGGATCCCTCAGATAGAAATGATGCTTTATTGGGCGATTTAATATCTTTCATTTTAGGTTATTGTCATTACACAACTGTTAACCACAACAAATATTTTACGCTCTGCTTTCATTGGCTCAAATATGTGTCTAACAGCTCTTTCTAACATACATACCAGGCCTGCTCCATCTTTCGTTCAACTTTTGAACAAGACATATCAATAAAGCCAACGGCCGCGTACAGCCTATATCGGAAAAATCACAGGATAGTCAAAAAGAACAAAAAAAGGATAAAGGGATATTGCGATATGGCCGTGCTATTTTGACCAGTCGTCGATTTCGTCTAGGCCTACCGGATTTCCTCACCGAAATATGCGACGCGTATATGGACTGGAACGGCTTGTGCAACTCGCCGGAAAAGAACGCGCATTTTCTCGCGGCCCACGCGAAAGAGCAAGACTGCGTCGTCCGTCCCGTTCTCGTCGCGCTTCTTCCAACGCCGCCTTGTTTGTTGGTGTTGAAGTTAGCCTCTGCGCGACCTTGACGACGACGCCTGCGTCGAAGAACGGCTATTCGAGTAAGAAGACGAGAAAATAAACCGAAAATGGTATGCGGGAAAAAAAAAAATCGAGAGTGCGTGTTCGAGAATCGCGGTGGACAATAGGAAAAGGATTACCCGGTTACGCAACGACCAACGACGTGCTCGGGTGGCGACGGACCCGTCGTGCCGCCCTCTGTCTAAGAGAGACGGCCGCGACGTGTTCCGAACAACTTCGATCGATGAAAAAGAACGGAAACCGGCCAAGGAACTTCGCTTTCTCTTTCTTTCTTTCTTTCTTTCTTTCTTTCTTTTTTTCTTTCTTTCTTTCTTTCTTTCTTTCTTTCTTTCTTTCTTTCTTTCCTTCCTTTTTTCTTTCCTTCTTTCTTTCTTTCTTTCTTTCTTTCTTTCGTGCCACTTTATTTCCTGTGTATTATATTACTGCTTCCCCTCTCTTGTTTATCGATCCGCGTTGTGGCTGTTTCTGTCACTAAGCGGGCTACGTAGCGGGCTACGTAGCGGGCTACCTGGGGTTCTTTAACGTGCACCCAAATCTGAGCACGCGGGCCTACAGCATTTCCGCCTCCATCGGAAAGCCGGGATTCAATCCCACGACCTGCGGGTCAGCAGCCGAGTATCTTAGCCACTATAGACCACCACGGCGGGGCGCGGTGGCGTGAAAGACGCTTCGAAAAGGACACGGAGACGTACCAGTTCCAACAGGACATAATAGCTTGGATTCTGCCGGAAAGAGCAGCTTTTAAATTAGTGCGTGTATGTTACCTTTAGGTACCTGAAGGTAGCACTTTAACTAATTCAAACAGCGTATCTTGCCCTCTATCTCCTGCTTGTTTAAGCCAAGTGCATCTCTCTCTCTCTCTTTCTCTCTCTCTCTCATATATATATATATATATATATATATACCGACGTACAATAACTATAAATAACCCCCCCCCCCCCGCCCCTGAAAAAAGTTTTCGGTACGCCTCTGCGAGGCATCACAGACCGTTGCCAGCAGTGCATGAGTACTTCATTTTCATTTATGCAAGTAAAGGTTCCTTTCAAATTTGGTTAACGATTGGGAGGAGGTAGGGTGGATGGGCTATGCGGTGAAACTTCGCCCCCACCTAATGGAGAACTGGGCGCACGCATATGCCCATCGCTGCAGCTTATAGCTGCGTCCAAAAACTACTGCGAGACATCAAAGGCAGCGTATGATGTACATATTCTCCACACGCATACGCGGTTTACAGTTCTCCCAGATCGCCGGCCTTAACGAGGAGATTAATATTCAAGATGACGACGTCCTTATTTGGCTCTTTCTTTCGTTTCTTTCTGTGAGCTACGCTGTTACCATGCGAAGAAGCCTCTTTCGAAGACACTGTGACTTTGTTTTCTACACACGCCGTCATTCGGGTCTTTTATAGTGGTCGTTTGTCCATCGTCTCTCCTTCAACTCCTCGCTTCTGCCGTGTAAGCTGCGATTCTCAAGCGCCGGCGCTTCGCAATAATGACGTCGTCAGTTATTATTTCTGAACGTTTTTTGTTGCTCAGCGTATCGTGTGGCTTCATATTTTTTCATTGCGTGGCGCGCTCCTCAGACGGGAGCCGGCTCGATGAAAGTAGATAACAGGTTTTATAGCAGGAATTGAGGCGGAGAAGAAGCAGAAGAAAAGAAAAAGAAGAACGTGATGTTGGTGATCATAATGAAGATGAAAAAAAAAACACGTAAGAAGATAGTGGGAAAGCTGGTAGTAGGGATTGCGTATTGTGAGTAGGAGGAGAAGAATAAGAAGGATAACTAGAGGATCAAGAAGAAGAACAACAGTAAGAAGGTGATGATGAAGAATAAGCACATAAGGAGACACTAGGGATGGAGCGGGTATGTTTGGCCAGCTTAGAAGCTAGTTTTATAACGACTGCCGTCGCTTTCACACTGTCAGTCAACACTGGTTGGTGCACGGGCTTCGATATACAGAGGGCCCTCGATTTGATAACATCGTTCGTTAAAGAACACAGCGAAAAAAAAAAGAAGAAAAGGAACATGTTTACAAGCTCTTCAGCTCCTTTAAATGACACCTTCCTGGCCTTATTTTTTTTCTTTCCCGCCTCCCCCGCCTTTTTTCCCCTGCTTATACGCTTCTCCAAACGCCCTACACACACGAAGCTTCGTTTATTTCGGGTTCCATCTCTTTATAACCAGACGCATCCTTGACTCCCCTCTGTCCATGTTCAGGTGTGTCTTTGCGAAATAGCCGGTGCTGTCGAGGAGCCGTCTCGACTGGGGACAGGTGATGGACCAAAGCCGAGTATGAACAAACACCCACCTACATCAATATATCTTTTCCGAGAAACACCGCGACGAATGTCCGTGGTGCGACTAAGACACCGACAGTCGGACAGATAGCTTGCACCAGTGCACGCAGTCTTCGGAATCTCACCGCTAATTAAGGATCTCACTAATCAAGCGGTTGTGAGAGGCGCGAATCGCACCTGGGATGCCAACTGCTGGGGACCCTCGGCCAGGCCTAGCGAGCCGGGCGAGCCAGTGGTTCCCCGTACGAGAGAAGGACACCGCCCACAGCAACCAAGTACTCTCAATTTATCAACGCTGTTTCTTCTTGAGCCAGCCATGGTCCCACTTTCACGTTTCCCTGCTCACGCTGTAGCGTGTGAGAACAATGTAATAGGGCATGATTACTTTAGCGCAAGGGGTACAAGGACGAAAAGAAGGAACACGGGGCCACGCCAGGACCACGCTACAGGATCACGCTATTTCTCGCGATTGTCCCCTTTACACTAGTAACCATGCCCTATTGTGCTCGATACCAATTAACGCACCCTTACGCATTCATTGTACAAGAACAAGAGGCGCACGGCCAGAATATTTTTTGAAAAGGAAAAAAAAAGGGGGGGGGGTCATTACATCAACATTCATGTAAGGTCATACGTGTGTATGTGTGCGTTTATAAATACACACGCATCCCGGCTGCGGCGGCTGCATTTCCGATGGAGGCGGAAATGTTGTAGGCCCGTGTACTCAGATTTGGGTGCACGTTAAAGAACCCCAGGTGGTCGAAATTTCCGGAGCCCTCCACTACGGCGTCTCTCATAATCATATGGTGGTTTTGGGACGTTAAACCCCACATATCAATCAAATACACACGCAAACTTGAGAATTTAATGGGGGGGGGGGGGGGGGTTGAACGCTCTCCCCTCCGCCACCGCTGTTTTTGATACGCTCCCGTTATGACTAGGCAAAAATTAGAACCAGAGCGTGTGATTTTTTTTTGTCTCGCTCTTGTCCAGTTTTTCGCAAAGAAGAAGTGATAACCGAGTGTGAAGGAGGAAGGAAGGAAGGAAAATAGAAGGAAAAGAACGGCAGGGAGGTTAACCAGCCTATAGGCAGCCGGTTTGCTACCCTGCGCATGGGAGGGGGATGGGGGAGATGAAAGATAGAGAAGAGTTTTACACACGCGTCAGCGCTTCGCGTCAAATCAGTTTCAGCGTCGTGCGATGTGGAGATAGTTTTTTTTTTCTTTTTGTCTTCTTCGTCCTCCTCCCTGTACTCTGAAGACCGCAGCGCAGTGAAGGCGACAGGCACAGCCGCCACTGTCAGGCGCTGCCTAGACGATTGATTAATTCGAGCGGCGCGAAGTCGCGACGCGAGAAACGATGCGCGTACTTTAGCAAGGCTCGAAACCATTGGAAAACTGACTCCCGAAGCTGTAGCGCACCGCAAACGCTGTGTGAGGGCCCTGCCGGTCTCTTTCTCGGCGTGTACGTACTTGCATGTTTGCGTGCCCATGTGCCGTATTTACTCGAGTCTAGACTGGCAGTGAGTTAAAGCCGACACAACTTCTGAAATTTTAAGCTTATATCACAAAGCAGGAAAACTTCTTCCAAATTCAAATAGACTGAAATAACATACAGGGAACGAGCAACGACCGCAAAGCGTTTGCAGCTTGCATTACCAATGTCCAGTCTCACTCACTGAAACGGCATGCAAAATTTACCCGTACAGGAATTCGACTTCGCCTCGTAAGAATGTCTACTGGGTGCAACAAGAAATACGAACGCAACAAAATTGCTGTTGCAACTTCTGTACTGCTATCGCCTCGACTCACTCACCGTAAAGGCACCAAATCTTAGGTGTCATGGCGTCTTATCAAAAGATATCTCTTAAAAAAAAGGGGAGATTGAGAATATTGGCTCTGCATACTGAGCGCAATCAGCAAGGCTAAAATGGCGCACTGTTACAGTGAACTGTGGAGTGTAGGGCTGTGGCAGTGGTTTGTAATGCCTTTATATGCATTCTGGCACATTTTCCCGCTTTCGATCCCTCTGAACGCGATCGTCGCGAATTAGCCAAAGTGGAACCTTCGTAACGCATTTTAAAGCACAAACAAACAAGCACAAACGCGAGTAAAAAATAATAGACGAACCTCGCACTAAGCCACGCAAGGCTCGAATCAGTATTAATGCACGATTTGGAAGTCTAATCTGGTTGCTTCTATATAGGCGGCTGCTAGGATTTAGCTAGGTGAGCCTATAGATGGTTTCCAGGTTGATTCTCAGAGCAGAGACGTCCGAGTTCAACCACAGAGATTCACAGACACAACAGCGATGTGAAAACTATAGAATCAGAGCCTCGCGCTGAAATTATGCGTCCGCATCTCTCATAGTACCACGGGCACGTCTCCGTTGGCGTTGAGCTTCCATCGCTTCGGGACCATCTGGCAGTTGCCGTTGCCTTTCCCTTCCCATATATAATATTCTCTCGGGGTACGTACTCGTGGTCTTCGGCCCACCACTGACCCATTGCAGCCACTTCGTGGGCTAACTTCCTTTCTAGCTTCTTCATTTTTAGTGCACCAGTGGTGAGTATAGATTCACTCTGTTTCTGTGGTACGCATCTGTTTATTTGAAATTCGAGATTTATTTGAAATTGAAATACAAGTGATAAATTGCATGAGTTGAATACAAATACAGAAGGAGGTCTCAAAGTCGCAAGACTGCAAGTGAGACCTCGTAAAAGATCACTCATCAGAGTTACAACGCAATAGTAAACAGTGGTAAGGATACGAAAATAGGGATATATAAAATGTACAGACAAGTATGAAATAGCGAATAAGTTCTAAGAAATGTATAGATAACCACTTAAACTAGTACAAAAATAAGTGTGATAGCAAGCATTATGAGGGTAACGAAAGAAAAATTGAAATATACAATATATAGATAAGCATGAGTTATACAAAATATGCAGATAAGCACAGAAGAACAACGAATGCAATAACACATTCTGTATAATATGAACCACTATGAATTTAGCAAGTGTGAACGCAAGCCTTTTTTTAACAATTCCAGGGATCTATTTTGATCTCCAAAGGTAAAGAATTCCAGAAGGATAGAGGCGAAAATTTTATGGTAAATTTGCCATAGTTAGTCCTGGGTCGTAAAAGGCAGTTATTAGCCTTTGCAAAACGAGTAGATGACACCTGAGGAAACTGACTTGAGTTTTGTGAGATGATGATGATAGTTTTGCGGCAGGGTCGACATATTACCGTGGGCCTAAACAGCTTCTCCGTTAAGAGAAGCATGCCGATGAAATGCTACTGGCCTATATTTGAATCAGTACGGTATGCGCGCACCCCTATGCGCGTGTGTTCGTGCGCGCGCCTGTCAAAATCTCTTCACTCGCGCCCCTGACTTGTTATTAATGTGTGCGGTCCCGTGATATCGCGTTTTGGGAGCGCGCGTCCGTGAATATCGCGTGTGCGTTAGGCTGTATACGATGAGCGCTCGGTTAAGTGAACTATCTGTATACCCTCGAGCTTTTGACGTACTGATTTCTATAGATTCCCCGGCGTTGCCGTCGTGGTGAGTTTAAGCGGGTTACGTCCGGGCGTCCCGAACATCGCTATATGAGGAGCTTGCGCGCCGTCAGTTTCAACACTTTTTCATTTGGCTTTATTGTTTTTTCCTTGCCGTTTAACAGTAAGTGTCAAGGATGAGTATACGTCAGGGGAGAGGTCGATGATACGTGCGACGCTAAAAAGAATCTTTTCTTCGTCGACTCTTGCGTTGACAGGTAGTATAGGTAGGGTGCAACTTTAAAAACTCAGACGCGTATACCCGCCTCAGTGGCGAATCCCACGCCAATGGGCACACGCTATAGAATGATGTCACAGCAGGGCGGTCACTGAAGCCTCCGTCGGTGAAGGCTTTGTATTAGTTTGTCGCTCCATTCTTATCCGCCGGATATATACAAACCCAATATAAAGACGACAGACTTAGTGATACAAAGATAATTGGTAAAACAGTGGTTAGAAACCGCACCAGCGATATTTATTGATCACGTGCCGTGCAACCAGGCACAGTTAAAAAAGATCGGTATCGCATGGCATTGCTATGTTAACACACACAAGCTCGCTTGCTCGCTTGCCCACTCACTCACTCACTCACTCACTCACTCACTCACTCACTCACTCACTCACTCACTCACTCACTCTTTCCTTTTCTCTCAGGTAGAGTGTGTACGAGCGGAAAGTAAGTGGATCGCAGTAAATTTGGAGGCGGTCATCCGTGGAGTCCTCGTTACGCTAGACGGCCAATTGGCGTCACTCTTTCCTCCCAACGGTCATCGAAGCGCAAAGCGGGGGCAAAGTGTGCCTCGAGCCCGTATAAGAACCCTGATAGGAAAGAAAGGCAAGAACGGCGCGATGTACCGCTAATGCGGGTGTGCCAAGGCAGCTCGCGATGCTGAGCCTCGGCGCTGTAATTAGCTGCAACGATTAGGCGAGCGAACGAATCCTGTTCGACGAACCTACTCGACCGAAAAGAATAAGGATCATCCTGCGCACTGATGAGCAGCTTGATGTGTGTGTACACCACTCCATAAACAGTAAAGTGAAAAGTTGGGCGAGTTGGTGCTGGTTCATGATGATACGGGGCGCGAAAAAACGACACACAACAAGAAGTCTGTGAACTTCTTCTCTGTTGTGTGTCGTTTTTTCGCGCCCCGTATCATCATGCACCACTCCATACGATGCCTCGTGTACGAGCGTTTACAGCTCGAAATATGTCGGGACTGTTTGTGTTGGTTGTCATAGCGTATATCGCAAAGGGCATTCTCGCAACGTAAAGTACTCACGCACGTGCCATCAGCTTTGCATATTATTTTTTTCATCTTTGAGGAGCGAAGGACTCGAACTAATATTATTAATAACTGTTTGGATACTTATGTCCCTAAACCATGATATTGTGAGCGTGACAAGAGAATGACTCTTCATTCTTTTTAGATATCATCATCACCTGTACATCTTCATCATCTGTGAATGTCACCAGTGTGATTTAGCTCGAGCCTGGCTGAATAAACCGGTTCCTCACAGTATGATAATGAGATTGTTTTTTAGGCACCGTGTATGTGTTTTCATCTCATCCTGTCGTAAGGATTCTTTTATTTTTAATCGTTTATGAGAGACGCCGCATAGTGGACGGCTCCGGAAATCTCGACCGGCTGAGGTTCGTTAACTTTCAGCAAAATCTGAGCACAGTCAGCCTCGAACATTTCGCCTGCATCACCGAACTCGATCACACGACCTTTGCTCGGGTCAGCAGTCAGGCATCGTAACCAATACGCTTGCCTTCCCATATATAGGCGAGCCATAAGGAGAAAATAGACACAAACACATCGCGCTATTTTTTTTTTTTTTTTGCGAGAGGCCGTGCGAGCGCTATAATAGCCAGTTATGCAACCGCTACTCATGATTAACGTTCGCAGTGTCGTGGCTCTGGCACAGCTGCAGTGTCCACAAGCCGTGTCGCCACTGTGCAATCTTTATTAGTCAGTGCCGTCTGACCGGGGTAGCGCACACTGGAACGCACCGAGTGACAGTTGCATAATTCGGCGTTGGGAAACTGCCGATGCGGATTCACGTTTGCTTTAATTACACAGCGAAGCGAGTGCCGTGCAGCGAATCGGGGAGCACATCTCAAAGCCACGCTTCCTCTCTGTATTCTCTGGGGCGTATGCTGGTTTAATCAGACGTGTCTCTCACTTCGTTCCCTCCATGTCCTGCTCTGTCGCTGATTGAATATGCTGCAACTATTTTGCTACTTCGAGTGTCTCCCAACTAACGTCTCTCCCCCTTGTATTTTCCCATTTACTTTTATGTGAACACTTGTCTTCTGGCTTTAATAATGAGAATCCTGCAAGATATGTCCTAGCCGATAACTTCTTTTAGCTGTCGTAAAGACATGTCGTCATCCACGGAAATTGGTCCTTGACTGGATCTATGGAAGTCCCCCCCCCCTTTTTTTTTTATGTGCGAATTTTCTTCCTTTTCTTTATAGTACATTAACGAAGACACAAAAAAAAGAAATTATTTTAAAAAACCGAAAGAAAGAAAAATTTAGGCACTTGGCCGTACTTATCGAAGCGTAGTAGTGCTCGGCCTCTCACAGAAAGTCTGTGGAGTGAACTTTCTTTTTCTTACTTTTTTCTTTACAGTCTTTATCGTCGGTTTGCAGCATTCCTCGTTTCGCTGCATCAAAGGTACACGTGCACTGCACCGGCCTGTTCTTCGCCGTGCACGTAGGAATAATGAGGCGCTTCCTTGGGAAAGCGAGCACCTGACCCGCGTATACTGTAAGAGAGAATGCTCTCGTCCGACCTTCGCGTGCTCGGCTCAAATTGGAGCGCGCTTATGCGTCGCTTCGCTGTCTTTTAAAACTCGCATGAATAGAACCCGTTAAAAAAAGTATTTTTTTACGAGCCTCCAAGCTAGTATACGTATTCTCCCTTATGCGGAAAACCACTGAAAAGATAAAAACACGAACACGCGCTGTAAGTTCTCGCCTGATATGGCAACCTATAGAACCATTTTTCCTTGCTTTCTTCCTTGGTTGCCCCGCCGCGGTGGTGAATCAGTATTAGTGAGTGAGTAATTTAACCACTCACTAAATTACCCACTACCTCAGCTCATTCACTAATGGATGGAAACAACTTTACTGGCCCATTCACCAGCCCCGCCGCGGTGGTCTAGTGGCTAAGGTACTCGGCTGCTGACCCGCAAATCGCGGGATCAAATCTCGGCTGCGGAGGCTGCATGCGATGGAGGCGAAAATGCTGTAAACGCCCGTGTGCTCAGATTTGGGTGCACGTTAAAGAACGCCCGCTGGTCGAAATCTCCGGAGCCTTCCACTATGGCGTCTCTCCTATTCATATGGTGGTTTAGGGACGTTAAATCTCACATATCAATCTATCAACCAATTCTTGCTTAGTTGAACATTGCACTTTGTGAGAATTCAACATTTCTGGAAAAGAGAATGTAAGGATAATTAAGTACTGTGCACCAACGAGATAAGAGTGGATAACTTCTTTACACAGTGACGAGTGAGTGGTATAAGGGGCTTTTATTATAAAATTAAGACAAAATATGTTATACTTTTCTCTAAGATGACTATAAGGTGAAAGACATCTTCTTCTTTTTCTTTCGTTCATTGTATTCAATCAAACGTTCTACTCAGCCACATTCACACCAACATCCAATAATTAGTACACTACTCAACTAATTTGCTTTGGCTGTCACGGATTGCGCATCTCGATCCTAGGTGTGTTCCAATACTCACCGTAGACGACTAAATAGACAGCTAAATGGACGGCGGCCATATTAAGTCCTATTCCAATTCTTACGTAACCGGGAAAACGGACAGCTCCGAGAAGATCGCATCGTAGACAAACACGATGCAGGCTACTTTGCTGTCTAAACAAGATGGTGTCTCGGCGAATCGCCTCAGATAGATCGTATGTCGCCGGAATGGTCGTCTGCACACAAGCAGGTGCTTCCCCAGACGCTCAATGTGAGTAACGTTTATTTGTTTTCGATTTCAACACTAAATAAGCCAGAAACTACAACCATTACGTTTGTTTATTTTAGCTTTTTCTTCTCGCCGTGAGGTGGCGCATCGTCGCGTAAAAGCCGTCCAGACGTGTTCCATTTCTCGGACAGCATGGGTTCGATGCTGTCTTCCGAGTTCTAGACTTTATAAAAAGCACTGGACTAGAAACTAGACTTTAGGGTACTATGCTAAGTGGCTACTGTACATACGCACCACTTCTTCTTGTCCCCGTCATCACCCTTCACCCCTCTTTCCTTCCCCTTTCTCTTATCCCCTGTGTAGAGTAGCAGGCTAGAGCGAACTAGCTCAGGCCGACCTCTCTGCCTCCTAATAAATTCTCACGTTCTCTCTCTCTCTCTGAGCAGTCTGCGTAGACTGTCTACGTGCTGTCTAAGAATTGGAACGCAGCCCTTGTTGGTGGTTAATAGTGAGACGAAAAAAAGTAACAACACTCACTATACGGAGACGCAGAAATTGCACACGAGGCACGTGCGCAAAGATTATCATCATGCGTGCGCGAAGTCACTCCTTTCACTTTTTTGTATGGCTTTCGCTCCCTTTGACATATCGTGATCGGTTTTTTTTTCAATCGCTCCTCTCACGCTGGTTTTCTTTTGGGCGTCATGCTCGAGTCAGGCAAATTACGCTTTCGCCTCATTAAGTACGACGTCGCCAAGTCTTGCGACGGCACAGACCCTTAGGTTCTGTCGTACTCGGCTGCTGATCCGCAGGTGGCGGAATCGAATCCCGGCTGCGGCTGCTGCATTTTCGATGGAGGCGAAAATTCTGTGGACCCGTGTACTCAGATTTGGGTGCACGTTAAAGAACCACAGGTGGTCTGAATTTCCGGAGCCCTCCGCCACGGCGTCTCTCATAATCATATAGTGGCTTTGGGACGTTAGACCCCACGTAGCTAGCTAGTCCTTCAAATTCAACATCGGAGATCCTCGGTTACCACTGTTTAAAAATAATAATAAAAGACACGTATGTTACCATAACCCTGCGCATTAAAAAGAACGACGTGCAATAAAGTGCGAGATCCTACAGAATAAAGTTTAACAGAACTGCAAATCTGGCTAGTTGATTAGGATTTATGGTGGGCGTAGCGCAACAAACGTAGAAGGAAGAGAGAGAAAAACACACAGGACAGGCGTTAAACTTTTACTGTATCTTTTAATTGCAGAAATCGCAAGCAAAGAAACTAACAAACGAATAACCATGGCGAAACGCAGCGTAGTAACAAAAAAAAAATTAATTGCGACACATTTCACTATCTCAATTTAAGGAAGGAACGTGCCCCAGCAGAATATGTGTCTCTTTGCGATCAATTAACCTTCACGCCCCACGTGCATGCCTACCGCTTTAAAAAATCATTTAGTACTTTGACCGAAACTGATATTAAGCACTTTGCCAATTCTACCCGATTGCATTCAGTCGCGTCACCCGGATGACGCATTTGTCACCCATGCGGCTAGAGGTCATCGTTTACCGCAAATATATATATATATATATATATATATATATATATATATATATATATGACTGTGTTTGGCATCTGTAATCATGTTCGGCGGAGAATTTACCTGTACGTGCCAGTGAGGAGTTGTATTCTGTACGGTGCTGCGTTATATAGACTGTACAATTTTCGTCAGTGTGCCGAGAAGTGTAGTTTCTCATCGAAAACGATTCTACTCACAGGGGGAGTGTTTAACGGGTTGCCCCCTTCCCCTCTGTGTTGGAGCCTGTACAAAAAACTAACTTCAGAATGGATGCATACACAAAAATGAAGCCCTGAAGTGCTGCTCAAAAGGGCCGAAGTTTAGGCGCTCGCGGCTTTCAGATGGGAAGTAATGAGTTCTTAGAATGCAACATCAGGTGTTTTGGGGGCCATCACAGTCAAAAGCATGCGCGACCGTAACTATAGCGCTTTAAACCACGACGAGACAAGAAGGACTGAGAAACGATTCGGGGCGGGCTTGGCATCCTTCTTTTTGGCATCTCTATTTTTTCGCTCACCAACAAAGTCGATTTTTCGCTTACAACCAATGACACCGACGCCTACGCCGACAGCGGATGCGACACATGATCTTTAACGCTATCGTGTTAAAAAAAGAGGCAAAAAAAGAAAAAAAAGAAGGAAAGGAGCACAGGGATTGTCTCTTGGTCATGTTCAAAACAGGTGTGCAATGACTTATGTGAATGAGCAAGTCCGATCCCAGCTTGACACTTGTCCCCCCCCCCCCCCACAAACTTCTTTTCTTCTTTCCCAACCCTTTCCTTTTCTCTTTCTTAATATCCGGGCCGACACCAGCCCGCCGGTTCACTGTTGGCACGCCACTAGGGTGCCACTTTAACGCCACACTTCGGAAATAACACTGGCACGGAAATATGGAGGGCAGCGGGAACGGATGGAAGAGCCCTTGGAGAGTCATTTCCGAAGGACGTCACTTCCGGCGTCGACCGCGCGCCATCGACACTTGACGTATTAGACAAACACCCTCTCCCTCCTCGAACTCTTTGTCAGAGCCTCCCTGCCACTGCGTTGACTTTTCAACCTTGACTGATGTCAAACCATTCAGTTATTCGTTAATTTTTTTTCTCCAGTCGTTTTAACACTCGCTTTTGCGTTCCCATTTCTCGCCCTCTTCCGTTCATCCGAGTGAAAAATATTTCATGCTCCGACCGTGTTTCCGAGAATTTACTTATACGTCGTTTCCTTTTGTGTCACCTCTTTGTTCCCAGCCTCGGCATGCTGTCGACCTTTGTTATCCTTTATATCGACGTGCGGAACGCTCTCGCGGGTGTGGGCGTGAACGCTTCAAGAACCGGAACGGCGGGTGCTTTGTTTGCGTTTCGCAGATTGCGGAGCCCATGGATGGTCGGACGACGTAATGAACGCAACGAGACCAAAGAAATACTAAATTACGATGAAACAAACAGAAGCTCAAGCAGTGGCATGTATGGGGTTTTACTCCAGCAGAAAGAGTGGCGGGGTGACAGGCAGCGGAAATACATGAAAAATGGCCAGGTCGGGCCATGCGTTTGTTTAGCAGTGAAGCATGGAGGAAAAAAATTGGCAGCATATCCACGGAGTGAATGAGGGAGAGTGGGGCGAAGCATTCGTTTGTCCATTCATTCTCGCTTCGGTCCGTCCATGCGTCCGTTTGTGTGACCGTCCATCCGTCCGTCCGTGCGTGCGTCTGTTCGTGCGTCCGTCCCTGCGTTCGTCCATGCATCCGCGCCTGCGTCCGTTCATGCGTCCATCCATGCATCCGTCTGTGTGTCCGTTCGTCCATCTATTCAACACTACAAGTCCCACCATCTCGCATCTTTTTATCATATATTCTCCATATAGAAGCACCGCCATTCAGTGGACATTCCAAGGACTAAACGAGAGGTGGCCCACGCACACTTTCTTACGGCTTGCGCTTCGGGTCTACTTCCCACCTTCAACCACCTTGAGTTCATGGTATATACTAGTTCACTGTATTCATGACACTGCGGCTCAACGCTCGCTAAACCTTTCTAAAACTAAGGAAGTTACACCCAGCGAGTATAACGTAGCAACACTTTCTTGTCAGATAGTGCTCAATGTACATGCCAATGGCTGCTAATGGGATCGCAGCGTGCGCGTTAACTATTAGCCGAATGTTCCTGTCTCTCATTCCCCATTAGCAGCCATTGGCATGTACATTGAGCATCATTTTTCATTGTTCAACTACGCACAGAAGAAATCTCTCACCGGCACCACCTTGGAGGTCAAAATGTTTTACTTGCTACACACTACAACGGCTATGAAAAGCTTCGCCCCTAAATATTTTTTTCCCTCCATTCTTCAACAGGGTAAGGACGCTATGCGTCTGTACTTGTCGTAGCTATGCGTCTTCGAAACACACACACACACACACACACACACACACACACACACACACGCACACACACACACACACACACACACACACACACACACACACACACACACACACACACACACACACCTGGCACGACGTCCCGTGCAGGAATATGTTACGTAATGATGACGTAACTAATTTTTGCTACCTCTGACGTCGTAGGACGCCAGCTTGTGATAATTTGTTGCGTAATTCGTCCCGGCTGCCGTGGCATGGTTGGCGCCGTCGACCACATGCAGTTTCCGTTTGTCGAGGCATCTAGTAAGGCTTTCGCCCTAAATATTTACCGCTCAAGCACTCTACGCCGCAGGTATATAGTCAAAACTTGCGGAGCTCGCTCGGACTCCCTCGTGTAATGTATTTTGCACTGAGGGCTCGCTCGAACTCTGGCTCACCAAGATTTTCCAGAGCGGCACTCATACGGATTTGCACTCACGAAAATTTTCTTCAACGGTACCGACTCGGCTACTCTCCGGACCCGGTTTGTCAAGACCAAGGAGCTGGGTTATACTAAAGTATAACCTATTTTGATCAAGACGCTCCTTCGGCTTGTGCTCCAAAAGCTCCCAGCAGAATCCTAAACGATCCTTCGGCTGTGACCGATCAAGTATAATAATTTGACTCTCTTTCATATCACCACTTATCTGGTCTTCATTAGATAGGTTTGACTTTATTACGGCCAAAAATTAAGAAATTGATTCTTTCAGTGCATGCCCCGCGTGCATGTTTTTTGTGTTCAATATTTTTTCAGTTTGTGTATGGTTTTATGCGCTGGAGTAAGCCAAGATTCAATGTATTTGTGCGTGCGAAACGGGTGTGCATCTCTCAGGTCTAATTCACGATATACGAACATCCACAAAAAATGTGACACTCATGCCAGTGGAAACGCAAACCTCTGCCACAATACAGACGCACTCGCTACTATCTTAAAATACATGAGAAAATCTACAAGAACAACCACGGCAATTATCAGCAACAATAACAATGAGGATGATGAGGATGACAACAATAAAGAGGACTGCAAGGACTGGAATATGGCAACAGGGTTCGCAGCTCGAGCAGCAATAATGCCAGGGAAAAATAACATAGAAAAAAGAAAGAAGAAAAGGAAGAAAGAAAAAGAAAGAAAGACACAAGAGAAAGAAAAAGGAAATACAGAGAGGGGGGAAATGAAAAAGAGGTAAAGAAACAAGGAAGGAAAGAAAATTGGCAGATCCCACGTACAGTGGGAATCGATGATATGCGAAGCATGAATCAGAAATGAAATGTTGATATGTCACTTTAAAATCAGCACGACGTTACGAGATGGAGCTGAAGCCCTATATGTCTTCCATGTCATGATTATCATGTTTGGATGTGTCGTTTACCTTCGTCATCTATTCACGTCACGTGATACCAAATTTAGTATATGTGGGGCTAGTGAAACGATCGCGAGCCCGAAATGAGCGCGGTATGTTGTCATGTTCTTACATGACACGCGTGTCAGGATTATTATGTTTGCACCAGTCATATATTTCGTCATCCACTGACATCACGAAACACCGAATTTGGTATATGTGGAGCTAGCAAAACGGCCATGAGCGCATCAAGAAGGGCCCGATATACTCCAATGTAGCGTTGACGCGCGCGCACGCTGGGAATAGCGACGCTACGTTAGCAAAGCGCGATCACTGTATGGTCTGACGCCAGGCGCGACCAGCATCCGTCGGCGCGGCCCGACGGCAACTGGCACGAAATGCGATATGCTGCGTTTCGCGCTGATGCCATGAGTAACATTACTCTATGCCGATGCATCGCTCAGACAACACTGCGTTTCCCTCTTTTCGGGATGGAGGTACGCTGGACGCGCTGAAACGCGCATGCGTCAAAGCAACGCAGCACGGCGCGCGCCTGCGAGTATATGGCAGGACCGGCGCCTGGCGTGGCAACCCCTGCGTGACGCGACGAAATGAACGCCGGTGAGCACGCGCACCGCGTCATGTCGAAACGTACTGGCGCCCTGACTGTGGCATGTAGTCATGCTCTCACATGGCAGGCATCTCGTGTTTATTATATTTGCACCAGTCACGTACCATCGCATCCATTGGCGTCCCGTAATACCAAGTTTGGTACATGTGAAGCTAGCGAAACGGGCGCGAGTGCATCATGAGCGTAGCATGTAGTCATGTTGTTACCTGACGCGCATGTCATGATTTTCATGTTAGGGTCTGTTGCTTGTGTTCGCCATGCTCATGCCATACTATACCAGTTTTGCAACATGACATGTGAATGAAACCACCGCAAGAGCTGCAGGACCATGAAATGTAAATCATGACTTTCATGTCATACATGTCATGATTCTCATGTTATGACTATTCTAATATGTTTTTCATACAGTCATGTTATGCCATAACAAGTTTGGTATCGATACGATCATCGAAACGGCCGGGAAAGTTAAAAGTTGTAGGTGCTAGATAGATAGATAGATAGATAGATAGATAGATAGATAGATAGATAGATAGATAGATAGATAGATAGATAGATAGATATGCTTAAGTGTCACAGCTCATTTAACATTTCTTGTTGCCGCTGCCTACACTTCTACTTAACTATTCCCGCCTCTAAATAGTGCTTTACGATGACACAGCTCGTTTTCGTGGCATCCCATACTATTGCTTTGCGTGCAGGGCTGCATTAGCCGAGCAAATGTTGCAAAATGCCTAACTGCTGCACATGGGTGGGTGGGTAGGTGGGTAGGTAGGTAGGTAGGTAGGTAGGTAGGTAGGTAGGTAGGTAGGTAGGTAGGTAGGTAGGTAGGTAGGTAGGTAGGTAGGTAGGTAGGTGGGTAGACAGACAGACAGACAGACAGACAGACAGACAGACAGACAGACAGACAGACAGACAGACAGACAGACAGACAGACAGACAGACAGACAGACAGATAGATAGATAGATAGATAGATAGATAGATAGATAGATACTCTCAAAGTCGCCGAAGTTCGCTAACGAAATGCTTCGCATTTAATAATGCAAGAAATTCACGTAGACTGATCAAATTGAAAGCAGCAGAAAGACCACCGCCATCTAACGAATCCCGTACTTGATATTTCCCTAAGCAAACAAGCACCTCTTTTCCCGTTCCTTCTAAAACGCGCTGCCTCTTCTTCAAACGTTTCCCAACACGGCGTGGGAGTTTTCACGAAACTCCGATATTGGCCGTCGTTCAGCACGCTGGCGTATACCTGTAAAGAGAAGCGCTGTCCCGTTGTTTCATTCCAGAGCGTTGGAGAACCCCGGGCAAAGCTTCGCAACGCCGGCGCTGAATGTCAAGGGCACGCCCCCTCACCTCTAGCGAAACGTCGTTACGAAGGCAGCGGCGGGGGCGGACATGCACTCTACACCGAACTCGTTCCGCGCTGAAAACTTCATGCAAGCAGGCCATGCGACGGCGTGGTCGGCAGCCCCAGCAATGCGGCAGCGTTGCGGGGCGTAATTGGAAATTTCCGAGGGAGCGAGACGCGCGTCTCTCGTGGCATTGTCGTTCGCAATAATGAAATGTTGGTATCGATTTTTGCTTTGGCTTTATTTGGAGTCAGATTTCGGTTCACCAGTGACGCTCTGCTGGTGTGCACAACACCGACGCACGCGCGTACGCGCTTGCGTTTTATCCGGACAGTTTTCTTGTTTTCTCGAAATGAATTCGCAGAACCATTGTTTACGTTAATCTTTTTCGTGTTCGTATGAAGTTTTAGTAACTAGCTACCGTCCGTTCTTGAAGGGGATCACTAGAGTCTCAACGGGCTCTGGTGAGACGGGCGCGAGTAGGGGCCTCGTCATGCGGTGTCCCGGACTAAGGACGCCGACCATGTAGCGGGGTCATGCTTTGGCTCCGTACCTCTCTCTTTTATAATAAATGTTTTTCGTCATCATCATCATCTTGAAGGGGATGCGCGTATTTCGTCCAAATTTCGTGAAGTTCGAACTTGTTGACGCGTATACAGTCACTCCTGTCGCCTTTACATCTTGTCCTGGCAAGGTACACTGTAACCGAGGGCTTGTATTCCACGATATTCTTCAAGGTCTTTACAGAAAGTGTTATCTTGCTACGCATGTCTCGCGCCGCTGGTATACAACGCGTTCACGTAAGTCACATATATTCATATTTTGCGGGCGTGCTTGATGTTATATAGGGCTATCATTGAGTCGCCCCGGTGGTCTGAAGAAACTCGACTGCTGACTCGCAGGTCGCGGGATAGAATCCCGGCCGCGGCGGCCGCGATTTAGATGAAGACAAATATGATTGAGGCCCGTGTGTTTAGATTTCGGAGCACGTCAAAGAACTCCAGGTGGTCGAAATTTGCGGAGCTCTCCTCTACGGCGTCTCTCATAATCATATGATGATTTTAGGACGTTAAACCGCATTATTATTATTATAGGGGCAGATGCTGTCCCTATAGGGAACCGAGTGCTTGCCAGAGAGCTCTCGCTCGTAGTTTCGCCGTCATTAGCTGAAACGGCTGCAATGAAGAGTGTCGCGAGATTAAACAAAATCTAAAAACGTTAGTCGCTCATCGCATTAAGCGCATGCGGGCCTCGAAACTTCCGGAATTTCGTTCCTTTCTCTATATAGCTAGCCATGAGCTTTGACATTGCTGTCACAGCAGCAAATTAGAATGCATTGTAGCAAGTGCGTCTGCACAAAATGAAAATAAAAATAAAGATGCAAACAACGACAACAACACAAATGCTTTATTAGCCCAATAGTGTTTACATGTATATATAGTGCCTCTGAATATTTTTCTACTTTTATTTTTATTTTTGATGCGAAGCATTTCTTATCGAACTTCGGTGATTTCGAGCGTATCTATCTATCTATCTATCTATCTATCTATCTATCTATCTATCTATCTATCTATCTATCTATCTATCTATCTATCTATCTATCTATCTATCTATCTATCTATCTATCTATCTATCTATCTATCTATCTATCTATCTATCTATCTATCTATCTATCTATCTATCTATCTATCTATCTATCTATCTATCTATCTATCTATCTATCTATCTATCTATCTATCTATCTATCTATCTATCTATCTATCTATCTATCTATCTATCTATCTATCTATCTATCTATCTATCTATCTGTCTGTCTGTCTGTCTGTCTGTCTGTCTGTCTGTCTGTCTGTCTGTCTGTCTGTCTGTCTGTCTGTCTGTCTGTCTATCTATCTATCTATCTATCTATCTATCTATCTATCTATCTATCTATCTATCTATCTATCTATCTATCTATCTATCTATCTATCTATCTATCTATCTATCTGTCTGTCTGTCTGTCTGTCTGTCTGTCTGTCTGTCTGTCTGTCTGTCTATCTGTCTATCTATCTATCTATCTATCTATCTATCTATCTATCTATCTATCTATCTATCTATCTATCTATCTATCTGTCTGTCTGTCTATCTGTCTGTCTGTCTGTCTGTCTGTCTGTCTGTCTGTCTGTCTGTCTATCTATCTATCTATCTGTCTATCTGTCTATCTGTCTATCTGTCTATCTGTCTGTCTGTCTGTCTGTCTGTCTGTCTGTCTGTCTGTCTGTCTGTCTGTCGGTCTATCTATCTATCTATCTATCTATCTAAAACTAGCATGGGAAGGTAAGATGGTTTGACAAATATGACGCGCTGGTGAAGACATGAATAATGTCACAATCCCGTGGCGTACGTCGTCGAACACTTCCCGCCAGACAGTGGCACATACCCACGGGCGGGTATGTGCCGCTGGTATGCGGGTATGTGCCACAGGTGATTGACACTTTGTAGCTACCCAAGAACTACGAGAACAACTACGGGCAATTCCAACGCACGAACGTTAAGAAATACCCGACATCGGTATAGCGTCGACCCGACGGATGCAGACAATACATCTCAGGGTCCCAGCTGGAATCGAAGCCAAGCATTCTGCGTGGCATTGAAGCATTTTACCACAGGGTTATACCAGGACTCGTAACTATACTTTTCAAATGACGCTAATCATCGTGACACGTCAATAGTGGCTGCAGCGCTGCCTACCCGACTTTATAAACATTACATATGTACTCCTTTGATACAGCCGTCACGTCGAGTTAACGCCACTTGTGGTAAGTTGTCATGCGTTTAAGTTGATTTGTGTAGCAGTATCCAGGGCCAGTATCCTCGCGAGCATCAGTGCTTCATATCGGCTTCCGGTGTTCCTAATACGAATGTTCCAGTTGGCATCGTTGCACAAGTGCAAACAACTGGTTATATAAACATCTGCAAATTTTTGCCGTTGTAGTAATCTTAGACTTGGTAGAAGTCCTCGTAATTCTTTCTATCTTGATCGTTACAAACTCCTAAGTAAATGTAATAGGCGGTGGTCGAAAACCTTTGTAATGGTTTAATGAAAGTAAAATCGAGCAAATCTTGGACGCAAGTTGCGATCGAAATGAACAAGCATAGCTGTCACATTTATGAAGGACTCAGAGTAAAACAGTATAGTGCGCTAGTTTTTGTATGTGAGGTAACAACGCTCACATCTTACATTGTTGTTCCGCGAGGGCTCTGCCAAGCGTCTATGTACTTTTAGCGGGACGGCTCAGTGCTCTCCCATAGTTGAGTACGAAGTGCTCGAAATCGTTAAACATTTTTTTCTAAACACGGCTCTAGTATGCTCTCTCATAGTAAAGTACTATACTACAAAGTACTCCATATCGTGAACCACTTTTTCGAAACACACGTTCTTATTTATGGCGACATTTAAACGGGACAGCTCAAAGCTCCCCCATAGTGTTGAGCACAACGTACTCTCAGTTGCCGAAAATCTGTTCTAAACACATCAATAAACCCTTTTTTTCTAAACACACTATCCTAGGAGGAGGAAGAAAGTTTAATCGGAAAGACAGGGAGGTTAGCCAGTTCTTAGACCGGCTGGCTACCCTGTGCTGGGGAAAGGGATGAGGGCAATGAAAGATGTTAAAATGAAATGTTGCGAATAGAGGGAGAAATTACAAAAAAAATTGCGACAGAGGAAAGGCAACATCAAAGAGTATAAGACACTAAAGTCTAGCTCATAGGCCAGTTGTCCGCAAAAAGCGCAGCAAAGCTTTCAAAGCCTTCTGGGCTGAGGATGGGCTCGGCCAATGACCCAGAATCCTTTGTTCCGACAAAGGCCGATCGTCTAGTCTATCCAGAGCTGCAGTGAGTTCTTGTCTTTGCGCGTTGAAATGGGTGCACTCACACAGAAGGTGCGCGATGGTTTCTTCGCAACTGCAGTAAGTGCATGTACGAGAGCTGGCCATCCCAATGAGATAAGAGTATGCGTTCGTGAAGGCCACTCCAAGCCACAGGCGGCATAGTAGAGTCTCCTCAGCTCGAGATATCCTTGGGGGAAGACGAAGCTGCAGATCGGGATCCAAGTTATGCAGGCGTGCGTTTGTGAAGTCTGTTGAGTTCCACTCTACCAGTCTACCAGTGTGAGGTCACGTGCAAGCGAACGAAGTCTTGTAGCTGCGTCGGTTCTTGAGAACGGAATGGCTGTGTATTGGGTACCATCGTGTGCAGATCTAGCGGCCTCATCTGCGCTGTCATTGCCATATTGTCACGGGGTCGTGACGTTACTCGGACTGATAGCGGCGAACGGAGCATCGGCCTTCGATCAACAACTGACAAGCGGCGAAGCGCGTCGGCATTTATACTCTTGCCGTCGAATGTTCTAGCGTTATCGCTGGCGGTGGCGTAGCTTCCAGAACAATCTGTACCGTTCGCACAGTGGGCGTGATCTTATCGAAATGATCTACTACAGTTCGGAACCTTCTAGAAAACTGCAGGCGCGGTTTGCGCTGAGAATCGTGCGGTGTTTTCGGACGATAACAAAAACTTGGGAAATGGAACGTGGCAATATATACCGCAATGACCTGGTATCAACTCATATACTATGCTGTGCTGTTTTTCGGTTGCTTGGTGATGAAGAAGCCTTATTTCAGCTACTAACTGTTCATTAGGTCCATAGCGAAAGGGTGATATAAGACATTGAAGAGATGCCTTCGAGTCCGAGAAGATCGACCAAATTCCCGAAGGTTGTTTCACTATAAACTCCAGAGCTGCACGAATGGCTGCAAGTTCTGCAGCTGTCGACGACGTCAAATGCGATGTCATCAATTTGATTGTGATGTGCCTCGCGGGAATAACCACTGCCCCTGCAGAGCTTACTGAAGACACCGAGCCATCCGTGCATCTTCCTGAGCGATGACCGAATCACCTGCACGTGATTTCGGAGCGACGGCGACCAACTAGCTCCGTCGCTCTGTCGAGTCGTCACGGACGCAACCACGTGTTGGCGACGAAGTGCCATTATCACTTGACTGAAAACAATCGCATGCATGCCTATAAATTGTGAAAAAAAAGTTTGAAAGTGGATCGATGTCAACATGCCAAATTTATTCTCATGTCTGTCATAAGGAAGTCTCGAATGCGTCTCACGACTAACTTTTTTTCCCATTTTTTAAAGTGTGAATACACTTTATAAGCGACCCCAAACCATCCACCGCCGTCGGCGGCGTCCGCAGTCTTCTCTCTATCTTTAAAAGGAAGAGGACTTGGCGGGCCGCAGCGCGACGCTCTACCGAATAAGCCACGGACGCGACGCTGATATCCCCCTTCGCTCGCTCCTCCGCTCTCCTCGCTCGCTGCAGCTGCGCGCGCACACCTCTCTCTCGCGCGCCCGCCTTCTCTCTCAGTCTCCCGTCGAGAGCGGATCGTGCGATGGATGTCCCGGAGGCAACGCTACCATCTGGATATAAGGCGCGTTACTGACACCGATATATATATATATATATATATATATATATATATATATATATATATATATATATATATACTGACACCGGTGGCGCGTTACTGACACCGATATATATATATATATATATATATATATATATATATATATATATATATATATATATATATATATATATAGAGAGAGAGAGAGAGAGAGAGAAGACTGTGGACGCCGCCGACGGCGGTGGATGGTTAGGGGGTCGCTTATAAAGTGTATTCACACCTATTATATATATATATATATATATATATATATATATATATATATATATATATATATATACTGGTTTTTGTTTAAACGCCATGGTATAATAGCTGCTTTAAACTCATGCGGTCCCCAGAAGGATCCCAGGCTCCGGTCATCCTCCCGGCAGTCGGCCTCAGTAGCCGCTATGGCGAGCGTCTACAGCGAGCGTTGTACACTCTCCTTAGTGGCTGGCCTGACGATCCCACGTTTAAACGTACAAATATGCCGTACAAAATGGACAAATGGATGGCTCAGTCGCAGAACGTCGGATGCGTTATTCGAAGGTGGCGAGCTCGGTCTCTGCTGGTGGTTACCTTTTCGTCCACTTTTCTTTCTTCACATTTACGTTACAATTATCATATACTTCTCTTGATGTGTCTTTCTGTTAATTTCTCGTTAATGTTGTGTGTAACAAAGAAAATGAGCCCTTAAATTTACATTTCTTCTTTTCTTGATATTTTAGGTATTTTCTGCAAGCACTATACGGTATTTGTGACTCCGTTTCGTGAACAACCGTCAAAGGAACAAAAATGAATGTTCAGGTCGCTCAGGATTTTGGCTTTCCGCTTCTCGAGTGAAGGCATACCTTGCGCCGACTGTATTTGACGCTGTTACTTAGTACCTGTGTCACGTGGTGCAACCGCCTTTACGTATCGTGCTATCGATGCAGCCGGCCTTTCATTTATTTTGTTTCTTTTTTTTGCCAGGTGTCGCTGAGTTGGCTTATCATGTGGCACTATATGGATCGCAGTGTTCCCAGAAAGGCTTTGCTTTCCCTCCACATGCTGGATGCCGGCTACTGGCACTGCGCTTCCTTTTGTGCCTAGTACAAAGGGAGGAGTTGCCCGCGCAACCTCTTGTGTATTGGTTTCTGGGAACTCATCCACGTCATTTGTTGCCTTGTGTGCATCTTAATGGAGGAGGCTTTTGCCATGCATGCAGTAGACGTGCTCAGGGTGATGATGATGATGATAATGATAATGGCAATAATAATAATAATAATAATAATAATAATAATAATAATAATAATAATAATAATAATAATAATAATAACAATGACGATGATTATGACGATGTGCGTCTTAACAGAGACCCCATAGTCGAATATACTTCCTGAATTTGAGGCAAGTTTTTTTTTTCTCTATGTCCAGTGGACCTGTTCTGGAAAAAAATTACTTAGCAGCACTATTTTCAACACAACAGCTGCTTTTTTGCTCCTGTTAGTTCTTACTGCTCTCCAAGTCGTGTATCGTGGAGCGCGCTAGTGGTACCTTTCCTGCCTAGCCAAAATAATTTTCTCCAATTAAACATTCAAAATAATTTCGTAAGTTCTTCATGGGTGGCTATCTTCCCAATTAACCGCGCGGCAGTTTGCTCATTTAAATTCACTTCAAAAATTATTTCTTCCTTCTTTAAACTGGAATTAAATTAATAAAGCTTGCCATATAAAATAGTTATTATTTCCTTTCGAGTGAAACGTGAACACGATTTCAATTAGAGAACTGCGTGGTGTAAAATGTGTTTGAGTGTGAACCAAAATGATGATTTTATTTTTGATTTGGGACTTTTTCTTGTAAATTAAAATGTTTTCAGTGGTCTAAGCATATCTTTAACAACGCAGAATAAACCCGTTTTTGAATAGGTATACGTTACGCAAATATTCATACGTAGCAAAATATTGCAATAAAAATGTAAACACAGAATTTTTTGACTAAATTATTGGAGGCGTATATGTCAGAAAAATTCAGTAACTCTATTGAGCTTCAAACACTGCATACAACACCTTTGCTTAACACGTAAGATGAATCGAATATTCAGACAAGAAAGAATATTTAGAATAAATTTTCTTACATACAACACTCAGACGACACTCTGGGAAATCGGGAAGGCTTTCACCCGACCAAAATTTTTCTTTCTCAGCAATCGTCTAGCAATTTACTGTTCCCAACGCAATAGATGAACACGATTGGTTTCAAAACATTGCAGACGGTCGCGAAAACGGTTGGGGTGTTTGTCATAGAACGACCGTTGGGGTTTCTCTGTAAGCTTGCCCGTGACACTAAAAAGAGAAAGAAAAAAAAAAGGGTTCTCGTGTGATCAAGTTACTCTTGCGCAATTCTGAAATCACCACGCTCAGTGCCCCGCCGCGGTGGTCTAGTGGCTAAGGTACTCGGCTGCTGACCCGCAGGTCGCGGGTTAGAATCCCGGCTGCGGCGGCTGCATTTCCGATGCAGGCGGAAATGTTGTGGGCCCGTGCGCCCAGATTTGGGTGCACTTTAAAGAACCCCAGGTGGTATAAATTTCCGGAGCCCTTCACTACGGCGTCTCTCGTAATCATATAGTGGTTTTGGGACGTTAAACCCCACATATCAATCAATCAATCAATCAATCAATCAATCAATCAATCAATCAACCACGCTCAGTGCGAAGAGACTCTTGGTTAGTGAGAAAAGTGATGCACGGAGAGTAAACGCTGGTTAACAAAGCACTAGAGTTTACGGAGCGTAAGTTATCAGTCTGAACTACTTTATTTTTTCGCTTAGTGTCGATTTAGGTTGCGTAGAAGCGGAACAAGGTGGACACTAGAGCTTCAACGTTAGAAAAAAAAAAAACATGTGCTGTCAATGCCATAAATAAGGAAGCTGTGGAGCCGATCGCACCGCTGGCGTGTTCCCCGGGTCCACGCGACGACTATCGGGGCTCCGGGCCAAGGAGTCGGCGATGCGCGACAAACGGACGCACCCGCCCGCGCTAACGCCGCCGCATTCCAGAGCGCGGATGCCGGCGTCGTCGTCCGTCACGCCGGCGCCTGTCGTGCCGTCGCGAGACCGACGCGGTCATTAGCGCGTGGCCGCGGTGCAGCAGCGGAAGAAGGCATTCCTCTCCCGACGCACGTTCCCGCGCCCCTCGGGAAAATCACTACTACATTTTATTCATTCATTTATTTTTATTTACTTATCGAATTATTTTCGGAGACGTATTCCCTCTTCTTTTTACGCAGCAGATCGGCACGGCGTATATATGAATGAGGATCTAGCTTTAATAATAATAATAATAATAATAATAATAATAATAATAATAATAATAATAATAATAATAATAATAATAATAATAATAATAATAATAATAATAATAATAATAATAATAATAATAATAATAATAATTATTATTATTATTATTATTATTATTATTATTATTATTATTATTATTATTATTATTATTATTATTATTTGTGAGATGTAGGATTTGCACTACTCAGTGAGGACCTGAGTGTGATACATTACACACCCGAACGCGTCGTTATAACATGGCTTTGGTTGGTTGGTAAAACATTACCTGTTGTCTGGTGAGTGACCCAGGCTCAGGTTTCCAACATGAGGACGTGCATACTATGTCTGAGCACATTCAAAAAAAAATTATTCAGAAAAAGGAAGGTGGTTCAACTAATTTTAATATAAGTTGGTGTGTGTTTTTATGCGTGCAAGTATATAAAAACTTGTAAAATTGAAAATGTAACGAGAGGTGGCTCCCCTTGAGTGATTTATTGGTCTGAACGAGGGAATGATTGAATGACTTATTGATTAGTGATAGGGCCATTGATTGTTATGTGGGGTTTGACGTCCCAAAAGCACCACATGATCATGAGAGACGCCGTAGTAGAGGGCTCCGGAAATTTTGACCACTTGGTGTTCTTTAACGTGCCCCCAAATCTGAGCGCACGGGCCTACAGCATTTCCACCTCCATCGAAAGTGCAGCCGCCGCAGCCGGGATTCGATCTCGCCACCTGTGGGTTAGCAGCTGAGTACCTTAGCCACTAGACCAGCGTGGCGGGGCTAGTGAATGGGCCAGTAAAGTTGTTTCCATCCATTAGTGAGTGAGCTGAGGTAGTGGGTAATTTTGTGAGTGGTTAAGACACTCACTCACTAATACTGATTCACCATACTCGCTCACATATTCGCTCACTATAACTCACTCAAGACCACTTACTCACTAACTCATTCAGTCATTGAGTCACGCTCTCACTCGCTCACCATTGCTCACTCACTATCACTCAGTCACCATACTCAGTCACTCACTCACTCACTCACTCACTGTAACTAACTCACTAACTCACTCATTCAGTTACTCACTCACTGGCTTACTCCTTATCACTCACTTGCTGTAACTGACCCACTAACTCACTCGTTCAAACATTCACTTACTAACGTCCTCGCTATATCACTCGTTACCACTCACTCACTATAACTAACCAACTAACTAACTAACCCATTCAATCACTCATTCACTAACTCACTCGCTATAACTCACTATTGGTCTCTAAATTCATTGATTAGGCTGCAGACCCGTTCATGGCCACCGACCAGCACGGTGCTACAGGGACAAACTCAGACAAACGAGCTCACACTAGACTGACCAGAATCAAACTCGACTGACCGGACCAGCGAGGCGTAAAAATCGCCCGCATTTCTGCTTTCGCCTTGCTCCGATCCTTCGAAGCCTGCGCTACTTTTCTTTTAATCCCGCCTCGCTTTGAGCCCCACGCTCGCTCTTATGTCTACTATACGACCGACTTCTCAGACCGTAAGAGATACGGATGCGAAGAAAGCGAGCAGAGATGTAATAGACGCAGAAAAAGTATAAATTGCATCGAAAGAGGGTGGGGAAGCAAAAACAAAAAAAGGAGCTGTTCACTAGGGCGAACTTTCGCGCAGCCGAAGCGACTCGCGAGAAGCTATAGATTAGGGTTGAAGATGATTGGTGGAACCTGTGCGTCCAGAACATCGCGCGCGTTCGTACCATCGCCGTCTCTCGCTCGCTCGATTCTTCAAACGTGGGGAGAGAGAGAAAACCTCTGGATCCCTGGTTGCGAACATAGGAGCAACAACAACAAGAAGAAGCTTTCTTTGAGACAGAGAATCGAACCGCTCTTCTTGGAATCACTTCTCTTGCCCCTTTCTTTCTCCCTTCGAGAAATCGCTCCGACTGCTCTGGCGTGAAAGGACCACTTTGGTGCTCTCCTCCCTATCGTTCTTTTTCTTCTCTGGCTCTTCCCCTCTAGTATTCTTTCGTTCCGCGTTTTCGTTTTGGGGAGAAATTGTAGCCGTGCAGAGAAGCTACTCTTTCACGAACTTCTTCAGTTTTAATTCTAGTTTTTCGCGTGAAGTTTGGCTTGACTTGTTTGGCTACGATTCAGCTCAGAAGACTTCTGCGTCCGCCCCTGTTGTGTTACTGTAACGTAGCACTCTGTGCGACCCTTCTCGATTTGGTGATGCCTATAGGAATTACGATGCCCGCTCTCTTAGTTCACATGCTTTTTTTCTGACGTCACTGCATCGAGCAAACGCAAGATTCCCCATTCGCCAGCATGGATGCGTATGAATGATGGTGGCGACAGTTCCCAGTAATAAAGCTTGTACAAGAATAATTGCCCGTCGCGTTGGCACGAAGGTAGCGTAATCGAATCCCAGCCGTGGATGCCACATTTCAGTGGGGGCGAAACGCTTGAAGACTGTGTACTTGAATTTAAAAGATTGCATTAAATAATTCCGGAGGATTGAAATTTCTGTTGCCCTCCACTAAGCCGTTTTTCATAACCAGATCATTGTCTCGGGAATAAAATCTGAAGAATTATTGTGTTGCCACATCGCTCTTTTTTTTCTGCTTTCATTTTACCGTTCAATTGCAATGTAACTGCTGTTCCTTTGCGCAAAGCGCACCTGAATAAGTGTGAACTATCCGTATATTGTTAGAACCTTATGACCAGATTGCGTGCTTATTGCGATCACAGTTAGTTCTGCAACTTACGCGGCCGCTGGTGAAAACGATGGACTGCTCCATAATACGTGTATAAAAGCCGACGCGCTTGACCGCTTGTCACTTGGTCAACGGCCGACGCTGTGTTCGCCGATATCAGTGTACAGCGTGCATTGCCTGCAGCAGTTTGTTTCCATTTTTCCAGCCACAAGTCCGGCCAAATAAAGCGCCTACCTGTCCAGACGTCTCTGTCGTCTTTCCTCTTTTCTTATCGTATGTGCCGTGCTAATACAAGCTAAGTTCAAATAAAGCGCTTCATTTTGGACGGCTGTTTCTGCTTTCGTCAATGTCACGGCCGCGTGACAGTATATTACCTGAGCAAGAGTTTTCAAAACACCGCTATGCCCATAAGTGGGATATCTGCTGCAATCTGACATAATACAGCGGTTCCGAATCTGACGAAAATATTGATTGCTGTTATCAACCATGCAGTATTTCTTGCCACATTTTTTTTTCACATTTGTGCAGCAATTCTTTCTGCCAACATAACTTTTGTGCCAGACAGACAGACAGACAGACGGACGGACGGACGGACGGACGGACGGACGGACGGACGGACGGACAGACAGACAGACAGACAGACAGACAGACAGACAGACAGACAGACAGACAGACAGACAGACAGACAGACAGACGGACGGACGGACGGACGGACGGACGGACGGACGGACGGACGGACGGACGGACGGACGGACGGACGGACGGACGGACGGACGGACGGACGGACAGACAGACAGACAGACAGACAGACAGACAGACAGACAGACAGACAGACAGACAGACAGACAGACAGACAGACAGACAGACAGACAGACAGACAGACAGACAGACAGACAGACAGACAGACAGACAGACAGACAGACAGACAGACAGACAGACAGACAGACAGACAGACAGACAGAGTGACTGATGGGTACAGACAGACGGACAAATGGACCGGCAAACGTACAGATGGATGGACGGACGCTTCGCCTAACTCATCATCATTCACGCAGTGGATATGCTGTGAATTACATTAAGTAATTGTTAAGTTCTTGCCGGGCTGTGAAGAAAGAAAGAATAAGTAGTTAAAGAAAAAAGGGGCTTATGATAATCCTGGTGTCTGGTAGTCTATTAGCGGCACTCGCACGTTGGTGTTCGTGTGCCCTGGTGTATTCCATAGGTTAACTTTCGGGTTTCCTCGCGCTGCCGGCGCCAATCCCAGAGGCCAAAGTGGAAAGGAGCGCATGGTTGAGATCTCCTCCGCCAGGTGCCTCAGTGGTCTTGGCTGTTCAGAAGAAGGCTGTCTGCTCTTTCAATGAACTATTCCATTAAGTTTTGATAATTATGCTTACAGTTATTTGACCATTATCTTAAGTGAGCTTGTGCTCCGATATCTTGTGTCCAATACTACCCTTAGCTCCAGAACGGCCTTTTACATACTAGTTAATTTTTTTTGCAAGACTTTACTGAATATTCGGAAAACCAGAAATGAGTGCTAGGCCGGAGAGAGACGTGCTCGTGCCGATAATAACATAGCGCCCGCGTAACGCCGCTGATGGGTCGTCCATATCCGCCGCTGCAGTGCCGTTTCAAGCGTACCAAAGTTTCATATATAGAGTTGCAGTACTACTACTACTACTACTACTACTACTACTACTACTACTACTACTACTAGTAGTAGTAGTAGTAGTAGTAGTAGTAGTAGTAGTAGTAGTAGTAGTAGTAGTAGTAGCAGGTGTGTTGTGGTCGGCATCCACGTCATGGCGCCGCTTGGACGCGTGGGATGGTTTTGGCTAAACCTAGCCTGAATTGTTCTGGCTTTGCAACGCTCCCCAAGGTGTTCAGAAGTGGCGACAACACGCCAATCGTACTACGAATTCTCCAGCTCCCCTCGCCAAAGCTTCTTTGGACATTCCCGACCATCTAGTGGCTTTCGGCAGTCGGAGCTGATAGAAAAAGTGGTCACCTCTGCGCTGCTTTGTCCATCAAGGTACACGGGACAATGAGCCGAACGTCTGGGATCAGTCTTCGGGGATGTTTCCCACTTTTCGTGGTGCCTTCACGTCTTCATTTCCCGCAAACCGCGACCTTCCCGGCAGCGCAGCCACATCGATGAGTCAACGCTGCACGTGGGACACAACGTCATTTCACTGTGCTTTGTCGTGCAGTATAATGGCATTGTGCCTGGTGTGGTGCTCCTTCTGTCACCGTGGGACAAACTGGGCGTGCCTCTTCCTTCTTTCCTGTGTTGAGAAGGAGGAGGTCTTTGACCTTCCCATTATGACTGAGATGGCGGAGACGAAGGTGACAATTTCATTGGACTGTCCCGAATCCAATTGCGTTTCCTTGCAGTTGCCCGAATCCAATTGCGTTTCCTTGTTTATAACCTGGGAAGACCCAGGTTATAAAACGCGAGCGCCGAGACGTTCAAGGGATGCCGCCATCATTCAAGTGGTATCGTGCTACCTTCAAAATGTAAATTACTTGAAATGAACGGTCTTGATATCAGCTTCACCTCCTCTGCTCGTCTTCACCCTGTGACTTGGATGGCTCTGGTCCGGAGGACAAGTTCGCCCATTCGCAACAGGTGCCATTCAAATCACGTGATCATAAACGGGAGTAGACAAGTAAATGACTAAAGCTAAGTAATGATTATAATGATCTTCTAAAGATGTAAGCACGTGTGTGTCAAGTATAGCGGTGAATTCACGACACCACCGTACATCTTACGATTTCGCTGTTCGACAGTTTTCACCAAGTGGGATTCCATAGCTGGAAGTTTTCTCTCTCTCCTTCAAATTCCAAACATCCGCAACGTAAAACGAGAGAGGATGCGAAAGTATTTTTTATCTTAATCTTACGCGCAGTGTCTCTTCGCTTATCTTGACGAAATTTTGATTACGCAGACGAAGACGTCTTCTTTTCCTCCCTCCAAATTGTTTCACTCTCCTATCTATGTCACTCTCTCGATACCTTCTAACAGCTTTAGTTATCGATATCGTTGCGTTCCGCTCGAGAAGGTCTTATTCCACTTGGCTGAGTCCTGTGACGTTTGGCGTGAAAAATTGCTTCTACGCAGAAACCATTCGTTTCGAACGAGCGAGGCGGCCGTGTCGTTTCCAACGTAATCAGTTACCGCGCGTCTCACGACGTGCTGTCGCCCGTCGGCGACGTTCCGCCGTCACATTTTTATACACTTCTGGCCTGAAAACGTTTTGCCGCCAAACTTCTTGTGAATCGGTTATTGGAGATCCTATAAATACACACGTACACATAAATATATTTTTTTCTCTTCTACTGTTGAACGATTTGTACGTATATATTTTCCTTTTATCAATCAGTTAACCCCGTTTCTCCTTCAATTCTGCGCTAGCACTTTAGTGCTTTCACGTCGATTGGTTTTTCACGTACTGTGATCTTTTTAGACTTTTGCCGAACTTAGTCTTGTGGCAAAGTGGATTCAGGCCACGTAAAGCTGAATGGGACAAAAAAAAAAAAAAAACGAACGTGCTAGACAAATCCGCGTGGTACCCGTCGTTCTTATGCTGGCTGAACGCCGCACGTTGCAGCTTTTGCAGCGGAGTCACCTTTGAGTCGTCTTAAGCAAATGCAAGAAAAACCGTGTTAACTTTTTCCTTTTCTTTTTTTTTCTTTTTTTACAGTGAAAGTTATGAAGTCCAAACAATCAATTTTGGTGCCGTATACGCTGTCCTCGCCGGTGTTCGTAAAGGCTATCGCTCGAAGTAAGAAAAAAAAATGAGCTGGGGAAACAATATTCAGGATCGTATGGGTCTTGAATCAGGGCCTTCTGAAGGGCATGCAAGTATATCTACCACTGAAGCACGTCGCCGCCAAATGATCCTATATATGCAGCAGGTGTCTCGAAATGCCGGTATTTTAACGAAAGGTCAACGGGTGGTATTTGAACAAAATGTCAACCGAATTTGATATTTGAAAGCGGGCTTTTCCCATATTGCATCTATCGGTCACTTCTGAACGGGATTTGGTGCAAGGTTTCGAAAGACACGTCGCTACTGGTCTCCAGAATGATGGCAATCTGTACGCCTATTCGAAAATATGGAGTTTTTGTTCCACGGTTTCGTTTCACAGAATAGTGGCCTCATGGGGAGCGTCAAGAAAAGAATGATGGAGACCAGTCACGTATATGTATATGTACAACTTATGAACAAGTTTATTAGGAAAAAAAAATATGCGACGAAGATCGTCACGGGCGTGGCGGGTCGCTAGCCGGCGGGCCACGTGTTTGAGACCGCTGCTTCATTGACGTCATGTAGTGCAACCAATCTCGTTAACGTACGGTAATATCGCGTGGTAGAAGAGTAAAATAACAACCAGGCGTTACACAATCGGGAATCACTCAACGACTGGATAGTTGAGCGCTTCCAACCTACTACAGTGGGCTCAGCCATAATTCTTCACCGTCACCAACCACAGCGTGAACAAAGTGCACGTAGTTAATGCCTTACGGGCTCCACCTGTCCACACAGACTGACAAATAGTGGCATATTGGGTACTTCCATACTTCACGAAACATTAGGATAGTTTATGCCATGCTGGGTGCCTGTTACTTATATTAGATTTACCAAAGAGGCACAGAAATGGTGTATCCAGGTACAGAAATGTCCTCGTATTGAGATCCTGGCATAGAAATCCAAGAGGTATAGGGATGGTATATCGTTGTATGAAAATTTCCTGGTGCAGAAATCCAAGAGGTATAAAAATTGTATATCCTGGTATAAAAATGTCCTGGTATAGAAGTCCTGGTATAAAAATTCAAGAGGTATAAAAATAGTATATCCTGGTATAAAAATGTCCTGGTACAGATTTTCTAGACGCATAGAAATGGTATATCCTGGTATAGAAATCCTGGTGTAGAATCTAAGAGGTGTAGAACCGGTGCATCTTAGTATAGAAGTACTGGTATAGAAATTTTCCTCGTCCAGCTTTCGCTGTGACAGCTGCCTGCACCGCGCAGGCCTGGCGTTTCTTATGAAAAAATAATTTTATGCGTCCTACGGTGGTATCACTGATTCTTGACTGATACAGTTTTCACGTCCTCCACGTATACGTAGGGATTGCCCGCTCTCTCATTGAACCCTTGTCGTTTCCTTTCCTTTTTAGGGCCCTTCCCCTTCAAGCTGTTTCGCCCTCTTGCCGTATTCGTATATTTCCTTCATTTACGGCGTTCTGGTCGAGTTGGCGCGCAATCGCCCTTGAGGCGCTCGTCGAGAATGACTGTCGTTGGGCGCGCGTCGATTTCGGAGAAAATTACGAGAGAACCGAGGCGACATCGGTTACTTCCGGGACACGCAGAGAGAGAGAGAAATATTAAATAGGGAAATGAGTCGTGTCGCAGAAGAGTGGGATGTCGCTAAAGCCAGGATTGTGCATTTTTGGAAGCTACAGAGAAAGAGAAAGATAGAAACGGATCGGGGAAATGCAGCTCGTTGGCAACAGGTGCAGAAGAAGTTGGGAAAATATGGGGATGTTCTTCAGAGATTTACCTTTATTCTAACAAGAGAGATGTACTTGGGTTGGTGGAAAATGGAAATGTTGGGAAGGGGTCAAACTCTCCGGAGACGCGATAGATAGATAGATAGATAGATAGATAGATAGATAGATAGATAGATAGATAGATAGATAGATAGATAGATAGATAGATAGATAGATAAGAAATGAGGATTAGATAGATAAAAAACCGTAGTGAAGACAAGTGAAAGAGAAATTTAGAAAAAGAAGCAGAGTGTTTGGAGACGTATAGGGAATGATTGCACCGGAAAGGACACGAATGGTGCCCACCTGAGGACAGATCAGTAAGGGTGCCTCATGTGGAAAGGAGTGATTGTTCTCCGGGCGCGCGTGAAGAAATAGGGGAGGCCGAATAAGGAACAAGGGAGAGAAGTGGGAAGAGGTGAGAAATCGGAGGACGAGATAGGGAACGGGTCTTTAGCTAGACGAGCGCCACGCAACCGGCGCGCGAGGCGTAAATGAAGCGAAGTTGGCCGGCAAGCGTAGGCGGGGGTGTCTTTTCGAGCCTGAGTGCTATAAAAAGGAGTCCGAAAAAAAGAAATGCCCCGAAGGAGCGATCGAAGTTGAGCTTTCGGGTGAGCCCATATTTAGTTGCGGGGAGTCGTGGAGCGTGAGGTGACGCAATCTAAACTTTCGCAATCAAAGATAACCGATGAGGAAGGAACGTTGATTAAATGTGCTTTATTTGCGCGAAGTCGACGTCTCTAGCAGTGCTGCGAAACCGACGAAGTTTTCAGAAACATTAAAATTGAAGTAGCTGAAGCTGCGTTGCTCCAAGACCGCTTAGGGAAGGACTTTCTTCGTCACAGGCAAAAATGAATCGATCGCTGTGAATAAATTTGCACATAGAGAATGAGTAATATCTACAACTTGCACCGTAATATTCACCCTCAGTTCGCACTTCAACTCCATTAAACTAGGAAGTATCGCCACTGGAAGAATCGATTCCCGGCTCTTCTGAATGACGTGTACTCCTTTCACGTTACTATAGTCGACTTCTGTAAACATTCGCTAGTTTGAGAAAGACAAATAGAAGGGAAAGCATTCTAGGGATTTGAATCTATCTATCTATCTATCTATCTATCTATCTATCTATCTATCTATCTATCTATCTATCTATCTATCTATCTATCTATCTATCTATCTATCTATCTATCTATCTATCTATCTATCAATCTATCAATCTATCTATCTATCTATCTATCTATCTATCTATCTATCTATCTATCTATCTATCTATCTATCTATCTATCTATCTATCTATCTATCTATCTATCTATCTGTCTGCTGTCTGTCTGTCTGTCTGTATCTATCTATCTATCTATCTATCTATCTATCTATCTATCTATCTATCTATCTATCTATCTATCTATCTATCTATCTATCTATCTATCTATCTATCTATCTATCTATCTATCTATCTATCTACCGAAGAGCAGTCCTGATATCGGAATGAGTAATTACGTTCTATGAAATTGTGCGCTCAGTAGAGCTTACTTTCACAACAAATCAATTCATTTATTAAACAGCTGTCTAAACGGAAACGTTCCACGAAGAACTGCACTCTACTGCATGGACTTTATTATCTTCGACCAGTCAATCAAGCAGTCACTTGTCGACCTTTACATCTCGTCGCACCAAGTGACGTAAGCAATGGAGACGTTTTTATACAGGCGGTTATCGTACTGCTGTTATCAAGAGTTCCTTTCTTTCACTGGTAAGCTGCTGCATACCAGTGAAAAGGTTCAGTTATCTTGTGTTCGTCGTGTGCCTGGTAGCAGCCGCTCAGATCGTCTCTCTCCCGCCTTTTCACGAGCACGCGTAGAAGGAAGTGCGGGGCGCCACGAAAGAAGAGAACGCGACTGCTTGAGCTTCACTTCGCGTGCGTGCACCAACTACGCGACACTGAACCCGCAGCGAGCAAGCGGTCTCGCTGCGCGTGCAATGAGAAACCAGCCGAACAACCCTCGACAACTCCTTCGCTTCCTTCTTCGCCATTGTTGGCCCAGTGGCGCGCATGAGGGCCCGCACATATCTGCTGGATAGAGTCTCTCATCATTTTGTATGTTTCCTTACTGTCGCTCTCAGGCAGCAGTGGTATGGAGCTTTTCTCACCCTGAATCCGGTCTCCCCGTATCCCATAAAAAAATGACAGAGACACGTGGGTACCCCTCTCGAATGAATGACCGATCAAGAAAGAGGCATCACCTGGAGATATCGGCATCATAGCTCCGTGTACACAAAGTGCTTCTGCATAAATTCCATCATCAATGTGGTACATTTCATCCAACACGTGTTGCGTCTTTCCGGTGTGTGTAGTGCTCGTGAGGAGTCCAATCGGTTATCTTCATCTTATGCCAGCTTATCAGTATTATTGTTTCTGATAGAGTGGGCGTGAAATACTGCTAATACGTCAAAGTGTGTGATGATTGCTTGCTCAGACCTGGTGAGATTCAATTGCGCTAGGTATCGCGCTCATGCCATAGATAGATAGATGACACAATATTAATGACATCTAACAGACAATAATGCCAAGGAAAGTATAGGGGAAGTTATTACCGTGTATATATATATATATATATATATATATATATATATATATATATATATATATATATATATATATATATATATATATATATATATAGGGAGGCTGCTCGGAATGCAGCCGCCGCGCACAGCTATAGCGCTGACGTTCCTGGCGCAAGCCGCTGAAGACAGTCTCTGGTTGGATACCTCACCGTACAGCACCGGGTATCGGCTGCACTACTATGTCTATAGGTTGAGCAGATCTCGTTTATTAATAATAATTGGCGGGTATAGCTTTCTAAGCCGTGATATGGTTACAACTTACGAGAGACACCGTATTGTGGCTGTCTCCGGAAATCTCGACCACCTGTGGTTGTTTGTTCAATGTGCACCTAAACTAAGTACACGAGCCTCCAGCGTTTTAGCCTCCATCGAAAATACGGCCGCCGCGGCCGGGATTCGATCATGCGACCTTCGAATCAGTCGTCGACCACCGTAACCACTGGACTGCCGTGGCAGGCATGCAGCACACGTTGGCTATAAACATGGATACGAATATATGGACACATATGGAAGTTATTACATTTTGCAATTCCTCCGTTGTCGTAAAGCAATGTAATGCAAGAATGCGATGCACGCGCCATACACCGAGCTGCACGCCGCGTTCTCTGGAAGCAACTTTCCTCGCTTACTGCACCGCCCTTCTCGGCAACAAAATCAGCGTACTTGAAAATCTTGTTAGATTACAGCGTTGGTTCGCTCTGCAAACCTACTGGATAAAAGCGCATGCGGACACAAACGAAGTAATGGACATTACGAAAAATCCATGAGCTTTTCCGTGAAGGCTGTGAGCCCGTGGAAGCATAACGTAATAATGATCCTTGCGAGAGAAACAGCGTGCCACTTAAAATGTTTTCATTAGACGAAGTTCGTAATACAATAGAGGTGGTTTGATTCTGTCACTTTGTCACCATGCCACAAGAACTCGGCGTCAGTGACTGTGAAGTAGACCTAGTTAGCGAGCGAGCAAATGACTGGTCGACTAATAAAAAAAATGTAAAAATGCCACAGTTTAGCCTCAAGGGCGTATCAATTAATGCGATAGCGACAAATTACAATGCCACGCAAACGGGAACCAAGCAACCCGATACTTGCGGAGCGTCGCTCAAGCGCAAAGGACGCACGGAAAGAACAGACTCAAGACGAGCGTGAATTATCAACTGTCAAAGCTCGACCCTCGCACGATGCTGCTCGATCACAACGAAGGATGCTCGAGAGGAACGCGCAGCTATAAACAGGACAAACATGAAGTAACAACTGTCACGCTTGTGAGTTCTCCGTGTTGGATAAACGTGCCGCAGGTGTCGACTATGCCAGCACCTCACTGCATATGAAGCTGGCGAGAGAGCCGGCTTCTTGTACAAGGAGGTGTTGGCATGGTCTTATAGGAACCATCGTGGCATAACCGTACATGACCTTGGTCAGACGGTCCTTTTCGACCGCGATCGAGCTTGATCCCTCTCGAATTTCGCGATCACAATTGGATCCCTCACGAAAGCTCCAAAAAGAAGGCCGATCATTGTTTAGGCACTTCAGATCCTGATTGTGCTCGACTGCGATCAGCGGTGCACTGCGTGACATCAGTGTTAGTCGATAAATATTGATTCCACCCGAAAGATTGCGCACCCAACGTTGTTTTTGCACTTGCCTCCGGGATCGCAGGAATCGGAAGCTCTCTGTACCCTAGCTGGCCTTGCAGGGCTTCCGTGATCAGTTCACCAATGACCAAATGTTCATGTCATGTAATGACGTCACGAGGCCGTCATAAATATTGGTGGCATGTGACGTCATCAGGACGTATTGGGGTGAGGTTGTCACATATGATGATATTTCGCATCATTCGTTTTGTCGACGCCAATGCCGACGCCAACGGTCATCTTTTGCGTTTGCTGAGGCGCACGCTCGTTCTTTGCATTGCCCGAGATGGTTCAGCAGGCGCTATAGTGGCAGTGACGTATTCCGTGGCAACGTCAGTTGATTGATTGATTTGTGGGGTTTAACGTCCCAAAACCACCATTTGATTATGAGAGACGCCGTAGTGGAGGGCTCCGGAAATTTCGACCACCTGGGGTTCTTTAACGTGCACCCAAATCTGAGTACACGGGCCTACAACATTTCCGCCCCCATCGGAAATGCAGCCGCCGCAGCCGGGAATCGAACCCGCGACCTGCGGGTCAGCAGCCGAGTACCTTAGCCACTAGACCACCGCGGCGGGGCGGCAACGTCAGTTAGGCCTATACGCTTTGTCTCTTAGGCTCGAGTCGTCTATCTATACTAGTTTTGCGTTTGTACTTCTGCATAACGTGCAGAACGTGCGCGACGCAAGCTCATCACTTCCGCTGGGGCGGGGAGCTGCGGCGTCGCCGTTTTCCCTGCTCTTCTACGCCTGGATGCGCTCCTATTTACCTGGATTTGCGACGGCTTTAGTAGCGTACGATGCCGCTCGGGGAGACGACGCCTCTTTGTTCACGACCATGCAAACACACCACCCCGTGGCACACATTCCTGGCTTCAGTCCGCATGGGTTTTTTTTTCACTTTAATTGTCAGTATTTTTTTTTTCATTCTGGCTCCGTGTGCTTTCAGGGCGTTGTGCCCTTCGTACACCAGTACATCCACCCTCACGGCATTTCCTTCCTTTCTTTCTTTCTTTCTTTCTTTCTTTCTTTCTTTCTTTCTTTCTTTCTTTCTTTCTTTCTTTCTTTCTTTCTTTCTTTTTCTCTTTCTTTCTTTCTTTCTTTTTTTTCTTTCTCTCTTTCTCTTTTTTCTTTCTTTCTTTCTACTCGCACCCTGACATCACTGGAACTTCATTATTTCAAGGAGCGGTTGTCGGAAGACGAAAAAGAGGGGGGGAAAAACGTACACATTAGGTTAGAACTGCCGCGTCAAAAAAAAAAAAAAGTATTTCGTCACATTTACTCCAAAAGTTGGCTTACATCACCGCAAACCGCCTGCCCAGTGTTAAGTCTGACTTGAGAAAATGCTTTCTTCTCTGGTGCGCCTTCAAAAACTGCACCTGAAAGCCCAGTACAGTTTTTTCAGAATGATTCGCATCAATTACTCATTTGCTCTCAAACTTGTCGTGCTCAAGTGACTCTCATCATATTCTTCTCTCTCGCAGGCCGCAGCCGCTTGTGATCCACCTGCGGCTGCCTGTTCGCGTTGTATGGCTGTCGTTGTGTCCGCCTCAAAGGTAATACCTTCTCTTGTGTTCGCAATCATCTATCGCTGTTATGTTTGCTTTTGTTTCTATCATTTTATTGTGGTGCATTTTCTGATGCTAACGAGCGAAGTTATCTTTTAAAGGGCCCCTAAACAACCTCTGAGAATACAAAGATTGAGCGCGTTACTCTGTCCTGCCGTTTCCCGGCTTTTTCGGCGCATTACTTGATGACAGCAGTCTGTTAACGTGACGTCATTAAGAAATAAGCTGTTGATTGGCCCGTGTTAATGGTTATCAGTCACCATTGCAATTGTCTCTGATATGCAGTCACTCGCCAATTCTGCCTTGTTTCGCATGGACATCGTGCACGAATCGATTTCACTTTCTTTGTTCGTTTTTCGATCGCCCAAGTTGAGGTAACTGCGTGTGGCCGAAAAACGCGAAATACTGATAGCCTCAACCCTTAGTTCTGACACTGATCATGTGTTTTGTGAACAAAGCAGTATACAGAGGAGGAGATGGCGCCTGTAATGGCCTGTAGGAAGGATAGCCGAAGCGAGAAAGAAACCGCTCTATCGTCTCCGAGCTCGAAGTGGGCTAGGGGGCTTTTACTCGCTCTAATAGTCAACTGCAACTTGGCGTTAAAGCAGTGGTGTTCAGCCAGCAAGTGTGTTCTAGCCGCAACGTTATCAGCAACTGCTTACACCTGCTTCGATCTGCAACATCATCTCTCTTGCAGGCGCGCGTGATTCCATTGATTCGTAGCTTTTTACGGTCGTACAGGAAACAGCGGGTTGTTGCAGCCATAAGCAGATCTTCCTTGAACGACAAAATTGCAGAGCCTTATGTCAGATAGGGCTGATAATGTGCGAATAAATGCTGTAACTTAGTTCAGTCAGAATTCGAACACATGCCGGTACAGAAACTGGGCATAAGAGGCTATAGGCGTTGCGCACAAGAGGGCACGGGGGCGGCTACCCCCACCCCCCCCTAATCACCTAGAATACAGGGGGGGGGGAGCAGAAGGCTGCCCCATACGTTGAATTAATAAGGGGGGGGGGTGCTACGGTGAACCTTCGGCACCCCCTCCCCCGAAAGCCAACTCTGTGTACGCTTATGTGACGAGGCTGCTGTGGATGACATGCTCAAGCTGTAGTCATGTTACATGTCACAAGCTCAAGCTGTAGTCATGTTACAGGTGGGAATCCCAAAAAGGAATAGCATCGATGACGCTTACCGAGAGAAAGGCGTCTCGTGCTGGGACGTAATGACGCGTTTCCGGTACCTTTTGTTTGTTTTGTGAACCGGTGCTGTTTATGAGTCCCAATTCTGTTAATGAGAAAAGCATAGTGAACGCGCTTTCAAGAAGATTGGTGGGGAGCTTGCTTAATACAGCGAAGCGTTCACCCAAAAAAACGCAGCAGGACAGTTTTGCACGGCCGAATCGTATGAGTTGGGACGCCATAAATGTAATGGCTTAAGGAAAACTTACATAATGAGATTCAAGAAACTGCGCGGTATTAAGAAAAACGTGACACGGGTGCTCCCATAATTATGCGGCTCATATTTCTTGACAAATATGAGGTCATAAAAATGTCTCATTTGGAGTTAAAAAAAAAAAGAAGGAATTACGAGGTTATAGCTCTGGCAGGGAGTGGGAGTACAGTTCTCTTTATTGCGAGGTGGTTCTTAATAAGCGCAATATCAGCTAGCGTCCATTTCGACACCAAGCATCAGTTTCTGGTGTTTAAGGAGACGACATTCGGGCTTTATCCTTAAGCGACTGTAACGAGGATTACACGCTTCGCTTCGACGGCACACAATTCTCCTTTTATTCCGCATGCATGAATGTTTGAAAAGGTCATTTGAAGGCGCTCCACTGCTGTTCTTTTTTTCCTTTTTGATTTGTTTGTTTTTGAGGGATGCCGTATTTGTTTTACACTTCCCTGCTTTTCTAAACGTCGTGGGGTCAAACACCGGCCGTGGCGGTGACATTTCGACTGAGACGAAATGCTACAGGGCCGTGTACTTAAAATTCCTGCGCAACCTAAAAAATCCCAGGTGATCAAAATTTTTAGGGCCCTCCAATACGGCATCATTTATTAGCATATCGTGGTTTTTAGGATGTAAGACCCTAACAATTATTATCGCTTTGCACTTCACATGGAGCACGTGAACTCCACTCAAGAGATCAAACTATAGGAACAGTTTCGTTGTTACGAGTAGCCTGATGCGAAAACAGCTGTTGATGCTAATAAAAATGATATCAAGAATATAATGATTACAACAACAACAATAACAAGAATATTATTAATAATAATACAAAGAATAACAACAACAATGCAAACACGAACGCTGGTACTTCAACGCCTCACGTTTTCCTTGTTGCTTGCAGTTCATTATTGAAACTTTGAAAGTGCTAAACCAAACATTCCTCGCGTTAGATTGTTTAGATGCGAAGCAGCTCTTTCACAAGCCTGTGTAACGTTGTCCCTCCGTACGAAGGCGCCGCGTGCCGCAGGTGTTGGCGCGGTGCCAAATAGGACACGCCACGCTGCGCGTCGCGTCATGCTGCCCTCGCAGCACGCGCGACTTAACTTTCTCCCTCGCCTGTCGCGCCCTCGCTGCGGCGCCCGCAGCTGCCGCCTCGTCTGTTCGCTCGCAACACCTGCCGCGACCTCCGCTCGCTACACAGCCGTCTCGTCGAATCACGCGCAATAAACCTGACGCGCGCCTAACGTATACGTATTGAAACATGTCTGTACGTGTCACCTACAAGACCTACGCCAGCCATCACTTCAAACGAATCTTCCAGCGGTCACCGCAGCTCTCACGTTAGCGCCGTTCAACCCGTGACGCCACCCGTGCGCAACGCTGCCGCTTCATCAGGGTTCCCTTCGGGGAGATGTTCCAAGTTTTTTCGGTAAAGTTTCTTTTTTATTAATGCGATAGCATTTATATGGACACTATCGGCTGGATTTTGCCGCCGGCGTCGACGTCACTCACCTTATATGTATACGTGTCTATATATATGAAAATGCAAGAGAGAAAAAAAAAACCAGAAGAAAACTCCGGCGCGTGGAATCAAACTTGGGCCCTCTGAATTGTGAGTGCGAGGCGTTAACCACTGAGCCACCGAGAAGCACATCCTTCACCGTTCAAACGGCAAGCTATTTATATCTACCACTTACCGCTTCTTACGGGCATCTCGGGGCGAATTGTGGTGTTTTCCCAGCATTACCAGCAAGATGGCGCAATGAGCTCGCGTCACCACGGCGGCACGCGCTCTAATCTCCCACACGTATACTTTGCCCCGCTTAGAGGAGGGGAGCGACGCTCTCTCGCCGCACTTATCTCGCGGTGGGGAGAGGGGAGGACCGTACGTCTTGGCTGGCCTCGGGCTTTACCTGGAACGATTCTGTTGTAGATACTGGGCGCAGAAAGGCCACTGCAATTTGCAGTCTCCGTTTGCGAAAAGCGTGTGCTTTTCAGACACAGCCAAGTAACAACGATACACGTATTCACGTGCATCTGTACCTGTGAGTACGTTTCGTGCGTCATTTGTGCGTGAGAAACGTGGGGCACGTTTTGAGCTGCTTTCCATTCTGTGCGTGATCTTCAAACTTGTTGCTATCGCGTTCATTGCTTCGCCTTTGCGGCAAAGCTGTGACGTTATTTCTTATTGAACAGTTTATTCTCAGTCAACTCGTTCTGTTCATAATTGGTTTTTGTCCCATTTATCAAAACTTTCTTGTCTCTAGTTAAGGTACCTTTTCTCTGAGCGTTTAAAAGGGTGCCTGGTAAAAGAAGAAGCAAGCATCCGAAAAGTGGCAAGAACGGCTTACAAAGGATGTGGTGTGTTCTGTCGGGATGTGGCGCTTCGAATCGATCTCAGACTCCGGCGTTTAGGCTCTACAGTGAAATCCTCCCCCTCTCTTCTTATCATCTTTAGCTTCCTTTGCTGTCTCTAATCATGTGCTTTCCTCATTTTTTTTTACTTTCCTTTTCTTCATTTCTCCGGTCTTAACTTACGCATCTTTCTCTCCACAGTAGCGTTCACTTTCTTTCCCTTTTGCTTATCCATAGCGTCCTCTTGTCTCTTTCGATGTTTCTTTCTCCTTTCATCTCTCTATTTAGCTTGCTCCTTTATGTCTAAACGTTTATCTTTCTCTCTACAGTAACATTCTTTCTCGCTTTACCGTCGTTTTATCTTAAACTTTCCCTTCTTTTGATCTCCATCTTTATCTTACTCTTTTCTGTCTCTTTTTCTGTGTATACTAGCACTATCTCTCCCTTTTTTATTGTTAGCTTCCTCTTCTCTCTCTGTTATTTCTCCTCTATCTCTCCACCTTTAACTTCCTTTTCTATTTTTTTATCTTTAAAACTTTCTCCAGAGTTGTGTTCTTCATCTCCATTTTTTAGTCTTTGGCTTAGGCCTCGTCTCTCTCTTCGTTTCTTTAGCTTCCTCCTCTTCCTTCCTCAATTTTTTTCTTTTTCTTGTTTCTGCAGCTTTATCACCCTCCTCTACCTTTCTATATTTGTGTTCCCATTCTCTTCTTTTCTCAATCTTTTCCTTCTCACTCATTCTCTCTCAATCTTGATCTCCCTCTTCATCCAGTCCCTACAGCAGTCCTCTCGAAGCTCGTCGAAGAAGCCATTTACCGCTTCGTCATTTCTCTGCCTATCCTTTCTTTATTCCTGTCTACTTCCTGCACTTCCCCAGTTTGCTTCCGTTCCCCATGGCCGTTTCGTCACGTGCTTTTCTTCCCGCTCATAAGTTTTGCACGAGCATCTCGGATCCAGCTGACTTCGTGACTTCCTGTCCTTCGACTAAAATGCCGACTTATATACGTTCGCCTCTCTTCACCTTAGATTATTTTCTTTTTCGAAATGGTGTACACACGTTGTCCGCGAAGAGAGCTGCTCATTCGTTTTGTTTGTTTTGCTTTAGACAGAGCAAAAGCAGATAGGCTGAATCTTTGGCAGTTGTTCTCTTTGGGCAGCATCTTAGGTTAGGCCAGCGAATTTTGCGCAGTCTTGCAGTAACCTTAGCGACAACTTATCGGAGTTGGTGGAATGCTATCTGGGACACCGCTGACTTGGTGACTTCCTGTTTTTCGACGAAGGTGCAGGCGCCCCGATGTTAGTTCTCTTATCTTAAATGGAAAGATGGGTTAAGGGTTGTCTGTGAAGAAACATGTACGTGCTAGCCTCTCTTTTGTTTAGTTTGTGCTACGCTGTGAGAAATGAGAAGAACACGCATGACTCCTTTGGGTGAGTGTTAATCGTATAGGACCCTGTTTAAAGGGACGCGCTAACTCTCTTGTGGGTCAAATGACTCGCGAAAGAGAGTATTGTGATCGTCAGAGAGGATTGACGTGTCATTCTAAAGGGAGCCGTTTACGTGGTTTCCGTTTAGCCCCGCTTTCCATGAAGCAGCTACGCTGAGTGAATGCTGCTGGATGCTGCAGAGTACTACCTAAACTTACGTGAGCTAATGGCATTTAGCGGAATAGTAGTATGCGCCGCTTAACGTGGACGCAAATTATAGCCCTGTGATTGGTATACGCATAGTGCGAGACGACGCCCATCGCCGGTAGATGACACGGTCGCTGGTAGAACCTAGCTGTCTGTAGGGTCAATTCAACCCATCCCTGCACAGTCACACATACTCCACTTAGCGTTTGGTCCTGTCTGTTCTTCCCCCGTTTTCGTCTGTCACGCTGTTCTGCACTAATGAGTTATGAAAACGACAGTAAATGGAGCGAAGGAAAATGCAGAGCCATTATGCGAAGTCCCTTAATGGCAGTGTAGTGATATAAATGTAAACAAATTAAAATGGATGGAAAGACACCTTGCCGCTGACGGGGACATCACAAGCCAACCTCCAGAGGACGCGTCCTACGCTCTGCCCAATCAGCGGTGGAGGCCGTACATTTTATTGGATATTTGGTACACGCGCCGTCATGAAAATACGAGTGACTGTGCGAAAACAATGCCACGTTATATGAACACCCAATAAAGTGGTCTGTAGGACGACCACGGCTAGACCTCAACTGGTACAGAGTATCGGAAGCGTTACCGGAAGGTCGTAGGTTCGGTACATACCAGCGACAACCTGTCTTTTGGTCTACTTTGATTTCTTTACATTTATGTTATAATAACTGCGCTTCACCGGTTATATCAGAACCATTATTGATCTCCTTTCACGTTACGCTGGTATCGTTTGATATGTGCGCGTGCGGGCGTCTCTATAGTATACGTACCCGTGCTTTTACGTTTAATCATTGCGTAGTATGCTTGATACGCTCGAGAGCTAAGGAGATCCGGTGCCTTACTTGAGCGCCAACATCTCTTTTTACATGAAATCAATAACAAGAATTTCTACATTGCAGTTACAGAACTCTAAATGATGTCCCCTATACTTCACTTGGCTTCATTGTTTGTCTACTTAAATTTAGGTTCCCAATTCACAATAAATAACCCCAGGTGGTCGAAACTCCTGGGGTCCTTGATTACGCATGTCTCGTATTTATACGGTGGTTTGGTACGTTAAACCATGACAAATAATAATAATAATAATAATAATAATAATAATAATAATAACTGTCGGTATTATTAGATTGTGTCCAACGAAGAAAATGAGCTCTTCATCCGTTCCCCTTCCTTCCTTCCTTCGTATACTCATGGCGGCTGGATGACGAAGAGCACTTTTTTCATCCAGCGGCCGCGATGTACAACTCCAACGTGCAACAGTGCTGCGCGCACGGCGCGTTCGCCGCCGTCGTACAGGCGCGAAAAGTGCAGTCCGTGATTTAGCTGCGGCGACCGGACCCGTTTATTGGCTACATCCGTTCCACCGCGGCTGAGACGTGGCCGTCTCTTCCGCCGACGCGCGTCGCAGCGTGCGCGGGCGCAACGAGCGTCTCTCTTATAACAGGGTTAAACGAGACGTTCGTTAAGTCGGCCGGCATGCCACTCACTGACTGCCGCGTTCGGCAATGCGGCGCCGAGAGTTTACATGCAGTTGGCGAGGGACGTGCAGAGTGGAGAGCGTGCGGATCTCAAAGCAGAGCAGCGCCGCGAAACCCATGTGCAGTCAGCGGCAGAAGTTTAGAAACCGCGAGACACAAAAGAAGGCCTACAAATATTTTTCGTTTCTCGGGCACACAGCCTGGAAATTAGATTTCCGGTTCATTCTATAGAACGCGGACGCGTGGACCGGTCTTGGTCTGGGAGTCACTGCGCTAACGAAGACAATTGAATCCATTTCTGTTTTCAACACGTCAACTGGGGGGGCCTCTTTCGAACGACGTTGTGGGTCACGCGAGTCGTATAGTGCAGTGTTTTGCTGTATATCGGCTGCGCCTCGTGGTCACTGGAATCCTTGCTGTGTAATTTCGTTACGCCGCGTGAATTTCGTTCCACTGCGTGCAAATTAGTGACACCGCGTTACACAGAGACCACGTGGCGTGCGCGGAGGGTTATGCATGCACGACGCTTCCATATCGTTGCAGCGTTTCATGAAAGCCCTTATAGTCTCACGACAGCTGCATGGTGTCAGCAATCGCGTACAAGATTCGTTGCGACGGCGTTTCTGATCTCCCGCACGTCTTCGCTTTATATTAAGTGAAAAGACAAGGTTCCCTGCTGCTGAACGGCAGCAGTTGCGCCGCCACATCCTCGCGATGTCACGCTCTTAAGCGAAACGTTCACGTGACGTCAGCGATTACGCTATTTTGTTGTACGACTCGGAGGTCCCACTGCGCGCCCACAGATGGAGTTGGGCGCACCTTTTTTTTCCTACTAGCCTTACACCACGGTGGCCCCGTCGATTACGTTAGTGTACATACCCCCCGCCCCTATGAGAGTACTGCAAAAAATATTTAATAGGTGTTGCAAAATATCTGGCTGATGGTACCACTAATACGATTAATGGACATGAAGTGAGAGAAAGAGAGGTATGGAAAGGCAGGAAGGTTAACCAAGAATATGTATGGTCTGGTACCCTGCACAGGGGGAAAGATAAAGTAGCTTAAAAGGAGGCAGAGAGTAGAGAAATGCACAGAATGATGAACTGATGAGCATGAAGAGATCAAAAAGATAGCACAGCACAATTCTAAACAGATTGAATCATTTCAGTACGGATATCTAAGAAAGTTTGAAAGTGATTTTGTTGCATACACTTCACTGGTAGAGTTTGCTCCTGGCCCTCGAACGCCTGTTAGCTCAAAAGATAGCGAATCAACGTATCTAGGTGAACGCACGCTGCACCGAAATACGAGCGCATACGTATAGTATATAAAAGTCGCGACAATGCCAATGGCCCCGCGGAGCTATAAGTGGCGGCACTGTCTCTTTTCGTCTTGCGTCTCCAGTCTAGCCAGTGGGACGTAAGTGTACTACGGACCTCAGAATAGAAGACAGCCCAACCGGGACGGAGTTCAGAAACCGGGTCGTCTTCGTTGTCCTCGTCGCGGGGCCTTAAAACCACTTGGCAGCGATCCCACCATAGGCTCGTCAAGCCGTAGAGCTCACGTACTCTGCCCCTGTATACTTCTACTACAGAAAAAAAAAAGAGCAGCATCCTGGTTCGGCGAGGGGGGCCTGTTCTCCTCCAAAGGCGCAGCGAGTGCAACTCTCGACAATCCCGGGTCCGCTTTACGGCTTTCATATACTCGAGAGTTTCTCAAAGTGCCCGATGGTTCGCATGTGCGTTCGGAGTCCTTCTTATAGTAGAGCCGCTGGTGGAATTACGGTATATAACGAAAAGCCTCGAAAGCTACTCTTCTGCGTCCTAGCGCTAACGACGCTGTATGGCTGGCTGGATGTAGTTTGCGGAAAAAATAAAAGAAAGAACGAGACGTAAAATCGAAAGGACAGAGCCAACATTGTTTATCTCGTTTTCTCAGTTGCAGAGTAACATCGTAAGCGAGAGGAACCGCCACCGACACTACTACCTCCTCCACTACTACTACTACTACTACTACTACTACTACTACTACTACTACAGACAGACACACAGACTACGACAGACAGACAGACAGACAGACAGACAGACAGACAGACAGACAGACAGACAGACAGACAGACGGACGGACGGACGGACGAACGGACGGACGGACGGACGAACGGACGGATGCTTCGCCCCATCTCACCATCGTTCCCTCCGTGAATATGCTGTGATCCTTTTTCTCGTTTTCTTCTGCAAGTTACGCCTGACTCAGGACAAAGTTAGACTATAAGAAGAGCTTCGCCCCTAAAGCTACGAGCCCAGTACACGTGTACGAGTAAGTACTTTTAATGCGCATTGCGCCTATTCAAGCGCGACGTCAGGTGTGCTGCTTTATAGCAATGATTGGCGTGCAGTTTGCCTATAGTATGCGGCACCAAATCATTGCCGTTCTATTTCGCAGGCCAAATGCCAATAATAGGGTATATTACGACTCACGCGTGGATGCACGGACCGCGCACATCTCGTAGAATTGTAGTTGCCTTCTATCGCGACGCAAAGAAATGTGAACGGCGCGGAATGCGTGACTTTCGACTTAGAGTATTCGAATTGCGACGTGCCTTGACTATCGCTAAAGGCGAATCTGTGTTTGTAACCGGCGTCATCGTAGCATTATAAGTCTTGCTCTGGCTGGCTCTTTCACGCCGCGTCTGTGTTCTGAGTGTCAGGCATGATTGGAAAATGGTATACACATGCGGTGGTTGGGCACAAGCCGGAAGAGGATGCTAGCGCTAGTAGATGCCGGCTTACCGCACAAATTCTGTTTTGCGAAATTCGAGGTATGCCGCAGTTCGACTGGGTCCAAAGCAACGCTTACCGCTGTCGCGTTTCTTTTCATCGCAAAAGTACGTACCTGATGAATTTGCTTCGGCAATCCGCAATGCACATTGTGTAGACATTCTGTACTGTCGAGGAAGGTCTTCTCGGCGTTTGACACGAAAATAGCACGAAATTCCAAGAGAGGAAAAGCGCGAAACATGCTTACAGCTGAGATCGGGTTGTAAAGTTACGCGTTTTATTTGCGGAGCGTCTGCTCGCGTGGTAGTGCAGGGTGTTGCTACGCCTTGTTTGCAACAGATGGCGAGACGCGCATATTCAATATGGCTGCACTCACTGAGTTCGCTGAATCGCTGTGTTCTGGTGTAGAGACCGCGCGACCGCTCAGTCGCAGGCCTGAACCACTGAGCTTCTCTGGTAGAGATCAGTGCCGTGAACCGTGCGAGCTTGCCTTGATGTATGATGTCATATTCCTTCGCGATAGATCGGTAGCGTAGAAGCTGTGCATAAAACCTCTTAATCTGGGATTTTCAGTCGCGTCATCCGAGCACCGCTCGAGTTTCCTCGTGGTGACAGTTATTGCCAAATTAATTTTGACCGTAAATCAACTCCTACTACTTCTTTCATTCGTTGGGTTAGGTGCACTGACATTAAGGCCACACGTATCGAGCAACGTGATTAGTGATTTAACTGTACTATGTGATTTAAATATCTGGCAGTGCTGATAAGACGATTAAATCCATGCTTATACTTTGGACATATCCTGTGGTCTTAAACAATGAGTAACTGGTGAGGCGTGATCAGTCAACGCGGAATTCAATGTTAGCTGTTGACTACAGCGAGTTCGTCACCGTCGTGCTCTTTTCCCAATTTTGGAGGGACTGTATAAATAAATACTATCTGTCTTGTCGGACGAACTCTTCTTTTTGGGTGAGAAAGAATTCCTTCGACACTGGTCCTGCCCTTTTGTGTTCGTCTGCGAGAGACGTGTAGAGCTTTTCAGGCCTGCCTGGTTTTAGTAGGTCAATCTTTGTTTAGTACTCGCACAAACACCTTTTAAATACTATGTAAATACCTATAATATAGATCTGTACATTTCATTTGTGTGTTCTTCGTTTACCAGGTATTGTACATATGCAACCATATTTTTTTTTTGCAACAATTCTTGTGTATCTGTGTATGTTGTGTTCCGTATACATATGTAAACATACCTTTTTGTAACAATTTTTGGTGTGTCTGTGGATGTTGTGCTCCGTCGTGATGTTCTGTTGGATTGTAATTGATGTTCACTGTTCGTGAGAATAAATTTTTCTAAGCACTACCGGGTGCGACATTTTATAAGAATAGTAAAGGACCAATTACTCTTTATCGTTAAACACAGTGTATACATACATTCTAACGAGAGTATGCTCACTTCACAACGAGGGATGGCTTTATGCTCCCCATAGTAGAGTACCAACTACTCTAAATCATTACCGCCTTTTTCTGAACACACAAGGAGTCTAAACTGTTAACCACGTTTTCTAAACACAATGCCTGTTGGGCTCAAGGGACGGCTTTATGCTTTCCGACAAGTACTCTAAATCGTAAACCATTTTGTCTAAACACACAAGTCAGCAGAGGTTCGTTGGGACAGCTAGCCGCTCTCTCATAGTTGAGTAAGAAGTACTGGAAATCGCTAACCATTTATTCTAAACACTTCAACCGAACATATTAATAAAGACCGCTCACTGTTCTCTTCTATTGAGTACGAAGTACTCAATATTGTTGAACACTTGTAGGGGCGAAGCTCCTTAAGCCGTGGGTCTGTACATCCATGTCTTTCTTGGTACGTCACCGCCTAGTCACGTACCTGGTCCTCTGTTTGTCTGTCCATCCGTTCGCATATGCTGAGTGAGTCTCTTGGTACGTCACCGCCTAGTCACGTACCAAGAGACTCACTCAGCATATGCGAACGGATGGACAGACAAACACAGGACCAGACAGGCAGACGGACGGATGGATGATTCGCGGTTTACTGATGAAATCCTTCGAAGCTTCGCGTAACTCATCATCATTCACTCCGTGGATATGGGTGAATGGACGCGAAACTTGAAAAAGTCCTTAGGTGCACGATTCAACGTGCAGCGGGCCTCTCCCACGTTAAGACACTCAGGCCAAGTTCGACTACCGCATTGTGGGCCCTTTGGACCGCCTACAGCTGACATGCCGCAATTTTTTCTTCTAAACGCACAGTCTTCGTACCTTAGACTGGAACAACTTTATGCCCTCCCATAGTATAGAGTACTAAGCACTCTTAATCAGTGAACACTTTTTTATGAACACACAAAATGATATTGTGTTGTGCTTAGTCGTTTGGGTATTGTGCAGGCACGTGTTATGTAAAATTGTTTCCTCCGAATTACGTCTAAATAAAAAAAAATTGACGGAAAATCCACGAGGTGAATGATGATAAGATGAGGACCAGACAGGCGAAGCTCCTGGAAGTAATTCCGTGAAATTTTCCTTCATCAATTTCCCCGATAAAATAAAACCATTGCTTTAGAAAACACCAGGCGTCTTTCGTTAAGCAGCTGGCGTCTCCTTTTTGTTTTGCTGTGGAAACATCTGGCGTCTTTTTGTTTTGCTTTTAGAAAACATCTGACGTCTTTCGTTGGTTTACTTCATCAATGAACGACGTTTTGAACAATTTTTTTTATTGTTTAATCACGCACAGGATAAATCTTACCAGGCACTACCTTGGAGGTAAACAATGGCTGCTACTGGGAACGAGAGACAGCAGAAGTCGGCTTTTAACACTTCTACTTCTACTAACGTTTCCTACTGGAACATGCCAATGGCTGCTAACGGGAATGAGAGACAGGCGCATTCGGCTTTTACTTAACGCGCACGCCGCGAACTTTTTATTGTTCAACAAAGCACAGGAGAAATCTTCCACCGGCACCACCTTGCAGGTCAAAATGTAACACTTGTTACACACTACGACTACGACTACGAGGGATGAACGGGTGCCGCTTTAAGGAGTTTCGCCCCTACCTTCACCAATTCTTGTAAATTCTGTACATATATCATCATGTACATTGTCCATATTGTGATTAGTGCATTTATGTAGTGTATGTACAGTTATTAGTTCAATGGACTATGGACATCCTACGGACTTGGACACGTTTGTTTAAATGTGTAATGTATGTTGTGCTTTGTCTTTTGTTTGTTATTGTGCCTGTTATGCAGACGCTTGTCCCTTAGGTTTGTTGCGTCCCATGCGAGAATAAACTTTTTCTAAACACCTAATATTTCTAGACAGTCATTAAAGGCGCCTTACGGCTCTTCGCACGCGCCACCGTGTTGCACTCGAAATACGCTCTTCTCGAAATACCATTCCCCGGGATAAAGCTGCACAGCTGCGCGTCGCACTTGAGCTGTTCTAAGGTATTAATCATTTATTGTTGTTACAATAATCACAGCGTTTTTCGGCATTACAAGTGGGGGTGGGGGCTTGTAGAACAATACTGACATAGCCAACCAAAAGCAGGTGATTGAGCAAATCTACACCTGCAAGTCACCAAATGCGCAAAATAAAAGCAAAACAGCAAAAAGGAGTATATTAAAGACCATTCGTAGAACACACGGACATGAGCTCAGACGTGTCGCTCTCATACAGCCGCGGCCACGCCTGTGTAGAGCGCGCGAGGAGCCGGTTTTCGCTCCGCGGAATGAAACCTCGAGGCAGTTTCGGGCTCTGATGTAGCCAGCCTGACAGCTAGGCCGCACATGCTTCTGATACAGCCCTTCAGAGCCCGAAACTGCTTCTAGGTTTCTTCCTGCGCAGCCAAAACCGGCTTCTCGCGTGCTCTACACAAGCGTGGCCGTGGCTGTATACATTTTAGGGGGCGAAGCTTCCTATGGTCTACAGCATTTTTCTAGTGAAGTACACATAATCAGTTTTTTTTTCTCACATTTATGTCCACGCGCGAGGCATTGTACCACGTTGTAATCAAATTCAAATCATTCGGCATCGCAGTGCCTTCGTGTACGGTATGAATAACCTTATATAATACGCTGTCTTCTGTGAACATTCGAAGTCTATACAGTACATGCCACAACAAATGTCATTCATGTAGCTAAGTAAAATAAGCGGTCTCAACACCGACCCTTGCGGCACACCTGTAATAACGTCCACTTGATCGGACTGCATTCCATTTTAAACTACCATCTGTTGTCTGAAGTTCAAATATGCTTTGATCCATTCATATGGTGGTTTTAGGACGTCAAACCCTACATATTAATCAATCAATCAATCAATCAATCAATTCAATAACAAAAGAGTTTTGTTCCAGGACAGCGTCTAAATTAGTAGTGAGTGAGATACTAAACCAAACGCTTTACGTAAATCCAAGTAGAAACAGTCAACAGCTTAGCCGTCATCCACCGCACTGGCCTAATCATCTCTAAACTCGGCCATCTGTGTAACACGAGAAAACCCAGGTCGTATTCTATGTTGATAATAAGGTGATAATAATGACTAGTGTTTCAAGTTATTCATAATGTTTCTAAAGAGGATGTGTCCTAGCATTTTACAGGTGATGCAAGTGAATGAGATCGTCTGGCATATAGTTTGACGCAATACTGCCCGAGCCAGACTTGTGCACTGGCACAACATAGGCAAGTTTCCGATCATCTGGCAAGAAACTTTCACTCGGTGACTTTGAGATGATGGCAAATAAGTATTTTGATGCAGAAGGTGCACACACAGAAAGTTAAGCAGATTGTCGGCCGTGTCGACCAGTTGCCTTTGAGGCACATATTTTTAATTTAAATTTCTCGATGCCCCACTGTTCAAAAACAACATCTTCTATTCGCTCTCTATTCGCACTGGTCTCTACTGAGAGAGAAGTGAACGTTTTATTTTTGAAACAGTGCCCCGAACAATGCCCGGTGTCACCCTGAGGCGGGAGAGCTCCTTAGTTCAGGAACCCTCTGGCTTCTACTGCCCTCTTGGCCTTGGCGACGAGTTGTTGTTGGTCTTCCAGATCCTCGAGGGCGAGCTTCGCCTCCTGCGTTTCGGTTAGGGCTTCGTTCGTCCGTCCTGCTTCATTATCAGTCGTGTGTTGTTGCAGATTACGTAATAATAAACGTGGAGTTTTGCGTCCCCAAAACCGCAATGTGATTATGAGAGACGCCTAGTAGAGGGGCTCCGGAAATTTCTAGAATCTGACGTTCTTTAACGCGCACTGAGATTGCACAGTGCACGGGCCTCTGCCGTATCACCTCTATTGAATTTTGACCCCCACGGCCGGGTTCGAACCCTTGGCCTTCGGCTCAGCAGCCAGGCACCCTACAACCAGTGATCCACCGGGGCGGACTCTGTGCTGTAATGGCACCGCCGCTTGAGCTGCCAGTAAACACAGAGCTGTAACATTAAGATGTGTGTCTTTGGCAATGTTGCTATAAAGCGGATTCCCTTCCATATAGTTCGAGTGGAGGTATAGCCATTGTGTTTAGAAAAAATATATTCTCACGGACAGTGAACATCAATTGAAATCCAATAGAACACCGCGAAGGCACACAACATGCACAGACACACCGAAAATTATTACAAAAAGATGTATTTACGTATGTACATTACATGGTAAACGAAGAACACACAAATGAAACGTGAATGTGTATATGCTACGTATTTACATGGCATTTCTGCGAGTACTAAACAAACATCAATCTACCGGAACCAGGCAGGCCTAAAAAAATCAGAGCGTATGCTCGGAGTGAATGATATTAAGTAGGGCGAAGCATCCGTCCGTGAGTTCATGCTTCAGTCCGTCGGTTCATGCGTCCGTCAGTGCAACCATCCGTCCGTCCGTGCGTGCGTGCGTCCGTCCGTTCCCACACTCGAAGCCGAAAAGGACTAAAGCGGGGTATTTCATTGGTCCTTTAGGGGACTAAATGGGCTACCACGAATTTTGAACCAATTTCGAACTAACTGCGGAAGAAGAAAAAACTGCGAAGGCTCAACTGTTACCCCCTAGCACTTACACTTGGTTTAAATGTTGGTTCAGTGGGACTAACAGTTCAACCGTCTGGACGAATGGTAAAAATATGGTGGTCCTGCACTTGTGGAGTAAATTTGATGTTCATTCCACTTTAAACATCACTGAAGAATGCAGTATATTCGTCATGTAACACACACACACACACATCTTCATGCACCAATTATTTCAAAGTAAAACACCGCAAACACTAACCACTCGCGCCACACTACAGACAATGAACTATCGGATATATGTATAGCACAGCATTTTGACCTCCCATGTAGCGCCAGCGGCCAACATTTGCTTGGCTTAAAAAACAATAAACGTTGATACCGTAATGTGAAAATTTACATGGGCTAATTCGTAGCACCGAAGCGCTCCGATCTTTTAATATGGATCCATCTAATCTTCAACACCCCTTCAGTCATAGAATATGAATTATCAGCTGGCGTTCCATCATGTCGGCCGAAACAATGTTCGTAGTGCTGGTGCACGAGTCCGCAAACCCAACCATAGCAGCGGCGCGTATGCAGGAAAGCCGGCGAAGCAGCCAGGCGCCCCGCCGATGCCATACATGCCGACGGCGTCGCTAGGCTAACGAGGAGTATGACTAAACGACCACCGGGGACCGCAACATGCGGCTCGAGTTGCGATCGATTTTATATTCACAAATGAACAATAGGTAGGTGTCCACTGTTCGCGGTGTTATAGGGAGTGATGTACATAGATATCTGTATAGTACTTACAGCGACGAGACCATTCGCAGGCACGGCTTTTTCATTGTGCTGGCAAGTCGCTCGATGTGCACCGCCGGCCACACAGTCGCATCCGCGATCGCCTTCACGCTTGATGTTTGACAACGATTGTCGCATGTAGAAAAAGACGTAAGTTTATGTGAGCTTTAATGCAGAAGACATTATTTGTTGATGCAGAAGCCTACTTTTCTATATATCGCTTTGAAGTTGAGGCCAGTGATAGTGCGGATACACGACCACTGATGAACAGCTTACTTTTATTAGCGTTGTCAGTGTTCTTCGTAGTTCAAACTAATTTAGCACATTGAAGCGAGTTATCGACATTGCCCGTGTTCTCGCAGGCTTTCGCTTTGTTTCGGCTCGCCCGTGCCGGGCATGGTGGAAACGCGAGGGCGCTTTCTGTGTGCACTGACTGCGTGTTGTACTTAACTCTCATAACATATTCTATTCGCTCCATAGTGCTTCGCTTTCACAGTGGCGTATAGCCGATATAACTTGCTTTCCTGATCGCCGATCGCGCCGAGCATCGCAGTGCAGCATCGACAGATGGCGATCGCGGCGCAGTTACCCTCCCCGTTGGTCCCTTCATTGCCGGACCTTTACGCACGACACGCACTGTCACGCACTTAGTCCCTGTTAGACGAACCGTTCGTCCGTTGGTTTAACTACTGTAGTTAGTCCAACTTTGCCGAATTTCGGCTTACAGTGTACGTTCGTCAGTGTGTCCGTCCGTCCATGCGTCCATCTAGTTAACTCTTAAGTACCGCCATCTCGCATCTTTTCATCATGTATTCATCATATAGAAGTACCGCCATCCAGCGGACATTCCAAGGACTAAACGTGATGTGGCTACCTACTACGACGACTATTACATACATCGCGGACGCACGACCCACGGCTTTAGGAGCTTCGCCCCTGAAACAAGGTTCACACGTCTTTCACAGACGAACATTAAAGGGCAGGAGCAGTGACGAAAGAATTCCTCCTCACCGAGAAAGAAGAGTCCCTCCGACAGAACAGACAACATCTCAGTGTATGCAGTCACTCCACAATCGGGAAGAGAGTACCTGCGTTTAGAAATAGTGGTAAACGATTTAGACTACTAGGTACTCTGCTGTGGGAGAGCATAAAGCCGTCCCGTTGGGCTCACAAACAGCGTCCGCAAAGTGCTGTTTAGAAAAAATTTATTTACAGCATGTACAGAACACAAAGGCTTCACACCATTGTAGTAACAGGGCAAATACATTTCGGCTCATCTATATTTCACGACTAACATCACTACGTTACAGTGAAGACATTTGCTCTAATATACATGACAATTTTGGCATATATGTACACAAGAACTCAATGCGATATCATGATACAATGGTATAACGATACAATAGATGCAATGAAACACGATATGTAACAAATGAAATCATATAAAACAACTCAACGGGCGCTATACTTAGCACCAAGTCGGTCGAAAAATGAGTTGTATCCTTTCGTGTTCCACCTTGACGAAAGGGCACGACCAATGCCGCAGAAACTCTTGCTCCCCGAGGAAGAAAAGCTCCTCGGAGAGGAACGCAAAGTGTTTAGAAAAAAGTGGTTAACAATTTCGAGTACTAAATACTCGACTATGGGAGAACCTAAAGCCGTCCCGTGGACCTTATGAGAAAGCTTTAAGTGCTTAGCAATGACGGCTACATGGTAGCCTTCCACAATTGATGGTAGGAGCGTCGAGCAAAAGAAGAAGAAATGGCGCCACCAAAGGTGCGCCGGTCACATGCATACTTGTATGTATCGTTTTTTAATAATTGATGCCTTCCTAATTGTGAACTTGTTGGCAATCAGCCGTTTTCAATATGCTGATGCGACCTTTTATCGAAGTCACTTGTCACATAGCGTTGCAACATTCAGTTGTCGCCTGGATGTCCGCGCAGGACAGTCGTCGTTGCCTGTAGTTGCCTGTGAGGACTGAAGTGTGGCGGCGCTAAACACGCTGGTGAACATCCCGGCATGGAGAAAAGAAAAAAAATATATCACACCATCTTTACGGCGTGCATGACTATGAGTGGGGCGAAGCATCCGTCTGTCCGTCCGCGCTTGTGTCCGTCCGTTTGTTCTTGCTTCCGTTCGTCCGGCCTTCTGTGCGTCCATCCGTTCGTCCGTGCGCCCGTCCCTGCGTTTTTCCGTGCGTTGGTCTGTCAGTCCATCCATGCGTCCATCCGTCTGTCTCTGCGTTCGTCCGTCCATACGTCCATCCATCCATTCATGCGTCCGTCCGTCTGTCCGTGCATCTGTCCGTCCATCCGTCCGCCCGTGCGTCTGTCCATCCTTCCGTCCATCTAGTTAACACTCTAAGTACTGTCATCTCGCATCTTTGCATTATATATTCATCATATAAAAGTACCGCCATCCAGCGGACATTCCAAGGAATAAACGAGAGGTGGCACGGCCGGACTAGAGGGGCGGCACGCGCGCACTTTCTTCCGACCTGCGCTTCGTGTCCAGTTCCCACCTTTCGCCGCCGCTAGTTCATGGCACTGCGGCCCAACCCTCGCTAAACCTGGCTGAAACCAAGGAGTTTACGCCCAGCGAGTGTAACGTGGCAACCTTTTCTGGTTAGATTGTGCTCAAAGTGTGTCCTTTTGATACTAGTTTTTTTTTAGTAATCATCAAACTCAAGGCAAACTTTATTGGAGATTAAGTCACCGATTTTCGTCTCTGTAGGTCACTTTATGATATTTATATTTATGATTAACGTGCGCGGGTTTCCTCCTCAATTCAAAAGAGTGTACGCATGCCGCTCCTCTAGTCCGGCCGTGGAGGTGGCTACCTACTACTACTACTACTACTACTACTACTACTACTACTACTACTACTACTACTACTACTACTACATACATCGCGGACGAATGACCGACGGTTAAGGAGCTTCGCCTTTAAAAAGCCAAGAGGGAGCATTGCGCAATGCGTTTGAAATTAAAAAGAAGGGTAGTAGGTTGTGCACGCACATGCCAAGCTTCACATGTCCCCATTTTCTCTACATGGCAAGGGCTGTTAAACTTTTTTAAACATTACCACGTGATACGGGAGAACCTGCAGCTGCTATCGTATACGTGCACGTAAAGAAGGCCGTATATTATATCTATTTCTTTTTATATATATACTTCGGGGAAGGGTTTTATATTTCGTTGTATTAAAGGTCACAGCTTACCTTGGCAGTGTGTATTACACTTTACTTTATTGATATGCTTTGCTGAACATACGACAAAACAAAAACTAACTAATACTTGCCTTGTTTTGATCGCCTTATTAATGAATAAATCCCGGGGGGTTCGATTCACGTGCCAAAACCACAATATGATTCTGAGACTTGCCGTAGTGGAGAACTCCGAAATGATTTGGACTCATTATGGTAGTTGAACGGGCACCCATATCGAGTGTACGGGTGTTAGAAATAGAGCCGGCGTAGTCAATGATGATAGAGCCCGCGACCTCGAGTTGACCAGCACTACACACCTAAAGCGGCCCTGCGACACTTTCTCAGTATTGCATAAGACGCGCCGATTGACAGTCGTTGCTCCTGAAAACACATGAATCAAACATTATAGCGCATTATGCAACCTGGACTTTACAATCGATCTCTTAAAATCAGCTAGCAATATGTCCTTCTTCTCTCTACAAATGACGCCATAAGCCCGAATGGCCGCGTCATAAACTTCAAGTCTACGGCCTTGGATGATCTGAGCATCGTGAGCTGCATAGTTACAGTGGCCGCCGCGGGAGGTCGCCACGTGCTCGCGCGCACGCTCTCTATCACAGTGAAAGTAAGGCGCAAAAAAAAAAAAGAGAAAGGGCTCGATGTCATGGCGCACGCTGTCGAAGGGTCGCACTTTCTAGACCCCTTGTAATCCCCTCGTTGCGCAGATTTCAGCGCACTCGTTTGTACGAGAGGAGAGACAATGCGCTTGAAGCGCGCGACAAATCCTTGCAAGTCCGCTCGTACTAGACGGATTCGAAAACTTTTTGTGAGAGCCGATCCGTTAGGCTATAAGCTATTGTAATGTAGCAATTTGACTATTACCTAAAGGGCTTTGCGAATTCCTTTAACGCGCGTTCAGTTCGCGGTACGCAATCTTTTTTCAGCAAATATAGTGGTCCCGTTGAATATCATGCCCGGCTGTCGAGAGTCGAACACTCGACCTCACGCAGCGCAACAAATTGCGTAGTAATAAGCAGCAAAAGTTATCCGAAAATATAGCTAACTCGCGAACCACCGCCACCACTCAGCAATCGTGACGGCAAAGCGCACCGAAAGGCACATTCCTTTAGTTTTGCGATGCCCGGCACCTTTGCGGCTCGTGTAGGTGAGGCCGTCTTCTAACGATGCCTTCGCAAGCAAGAACAGTGCCCGAGAGGGAGTTTGGTGATTGATCGTTCTCAACACGCTCTGCCGTTTCGACGTCGAAAGACTGTAATTTGTCAGAATGATATGCGAGGACTGTTAGGCGCACCGCGAAGGAGTTTGGCAAGTTTAACAGGACTATCATTTGGGCCCGAGTTTGTTAAGATTGCATTTTGAGGTAACGGCGCCGGAAAGACACTGACAAAAACGTGCGGCACGCGACGGGTAAACGCTTAGCTTGTTCTCCGCGTGTTTCTTGCACCGTCATCCGAATATGAACTTTGGTCAAGCCTCAGCAGATCTTGTGCCAAACCCAAACTGTCCCGGAAATGCGCATTTGCTTAACGGTAATGGCGGCTTCAGGCCGCTGATGTTGCATTCGAACTGCTCACGTAGCTTCTTCACTCCTGAAAAAGCTTAGGACAAAAAAAAATGGCCTTTGTGAAGAGCACGTCATCCTTCATTTCCATTTTACCATGAAAGCGTTTTATGCCATGATTCACCAAGACTTCGGTGACGTATTTCCGTCACGGTAAAGACGTCAAAAATGCACATAATCAAATAAAAAAGAAAATTTCCCGCGAACGCGAGTTGATCGCACTACACAACCACTTGGTCCGCGACAACAGATGCCGAGTACGCTCACCGCTGTGCTGTGGTCATGCACTCTGAAAGCTTCAGAAACGCGCCTTTTATGCCTCACGTGAAAGGCCTGTGACAAAGCTTTGCCCCTTTCACTCCATCTAATATGGAACCCTGCGCCCATCTATGCTTCAGCACGTCATAATGTTCTTCTGTTTCTTGTCTAACGAATTTCATGAGTTCCAAGGTCATGGGTATGATCCTGGTCGTGACGGTCGTATTTCGGTGTAGGTGCAAGGCTAGCCGCCTTTGCACTGCACTTGCGATGACAGTGCATGTTAAAGAGCACCAGATGAGAAACGCCCTCTACTGCGGCGTTTCTCATAATCATCAACTCATCTGGTGGTTTTGGGGCGTTTAACCCTACATATATTATTATTATTATTATTATTATTATTATTATTATTATTATTATTATTATTATTATTATCATTATTGTTATTATTATTATTTCCTCTTCGTAGTTTGGTGCTACCACAGCATGTTAGCCAACTCGCCCAAGAAATTGTACTGGAGGCAGAGGTCAGGGGAACCCCAAGGCTAGAAGTGATGACATGGCGTCCAACAAAACATTAGTGCCTCCCCATCGATGTCCACTGGACTCGTATTAGTGAGTGCTACGGACCACAATGTTTTCCGTACAGAGATTACGCGCTTCGGCGAGTGCTTCACGCGCTTTGTACGACGCGCCAATCAAACCGTTGTCCTCCTCTCGATGACGATACCTCTCCGGCCCTTGGGAGCTTTCCTAGTCAGCTGTGCATGGCGCGTGGGGGCTTGTGAGTCCGTTGCGGAAAGCAGAACGAATGACCCTCGCCTTTCTTTTTTTTTTCTCTTTTCCAATCTTTCCCTCCCTATGTCTTTTATTCCCCATACCCCATTCCTGTGCTGACCTGTTGAGGTGACCTTGTAAGGAGAGACAGTTAAGGGTCGGCACTTTTCTTTTCTTTTCTTCTGTTATAACCACTTATATATAACAAATATATTCGCTAGAGTAATCTTTTCAGCGTGGGCACTTGCGTTAGTCGGGGTGGCAGTCCATTTTCATCATCTCTCGCCACGACTTATTCTTATTTTTTGTCGGTAATGTGTTCCTATAGTTTAATGCTACAACGTTTATGTCACTGCCTTTCTTTGATATCTTCGTTGTTACCGCTGTCCGTGTCGTGTCTCCTGTTCGTCAGATCAACCGTGGCTCACACATGATGATGACCATAGCGATGATGATGATGTTAAGAATGATGATCATGGTACTATATGAACATTGGCGCCTACCCACTCAGAGGGATTGTCTAATGGTGGAGCGGACGAAAGTATACTTGTTGAATGCTGGAAAATTTTCCCGGAGTTTTTCTGGAACCGCCATTTTCAGCGTCACTAATCCAGAATCCCCCTTAAGTTGCGAAACGTTTACATTTATTGTTTGTTCCTTGTTCGTTAAGGATACTACGTTGTTAAAGCGGTACCTATATTAACCCAAGGATTGTTGCCTGCTGGGCTGGTTGGTTTGCTGTCAACCTATGCAACAGCGCATAAAACTTGAAAAGTCGGCACGGACGGAGAGTAAAGAGCGCTGCCTTCCAACTGGTTTACTCCACTGATGAAACCCGGTATAAATACACCCGTAGAGCCGGAGGGTAAAGAAAAGAAATGAAGCAACGAAAAGCAATCAGCAAATAAAGCACTGCGTGATACCGGCATGTCTTAATCACCAAGCACCTAAATACCTCAGCTCATCCTTGGCCAATTAAAATGATCGCATGCTGACACATCCCTCTCCCTCAAGAGGAATCTAACCAGACCCGGCTGTTTTGCTGCCATATAACGCATCTCCGACTATCAGGCGTGCTGTTTTAATCAGAATAACGCCGTTTCTGCTTTACTTCTTTAACCTTTTTTTCTTTCCGAGTCCACACTTTTGCAAGTTTTCACTTGATCCAAATCCAGCCGGCTCTTCCGTCCTAGCCGGTTCGCGTTCCAATTACCGAGATGCGCCCCCGTCGGCTCCTGTACCGAACACCAAAGTCTCGCATGAGCAGCGGTACGTGTCTTCTTGGTCTTACTATAGACCGGTATACATATACGTCGCGGAAGCCCACTTCCGTTTTGTACCCCCCATCCCTTTCCTTCTTCATCTCCTTCCTTCACGTCTTGTCGAGCTCATCCTTCGCACCCCCCATCCCTTTCCTTTTCATCTTCTTCCTCCGCGTCTTGTCGGGCTCATCCTTCTAGGTGTATTAATTCTTCTCAACACGCTGGGAAGTTGGGGGAAGCGGGACATCTGCCGACCAGATTATGCGGACCCGGACAGCGCGCGCGCCGCGCGGTCGTGTCTTTTTGTGGAAACGGGAAAACAAGCGCGCGAAAAGCCCCGCTATACCGCGGTCCGTCCCCTCCCTGCCAGAAGCGCGCGGCCCGTCCGGAGGTTATCGTTGTTCTGGTTTGTCATTTATTTCATTTTTTTTCCTCGCGCGTAGTTCTTACGCACTAGACGTTTCTTTCAACTGTACGCAGGCGAGACGTCGACCTCATCTCGGTAGAACACGGAAAATATGGAAATCACCACTGACTGGCGGAGCGAGAGCTTTCCAGGGAAGATATACAGACGCAAGTGCGCGTATGAGTACGAGCATGGTGAAGCGAGAACAAACGCTTGGGCAGGCTCAGTCGACTAGTTGGTGTATGCGACCTTTTCTCATGCACTGTTAATCATAAAAACGAACAGAAAAAAGTAAACATGGATTAGTAACAATATTATCTGGGATTTTACGTTCCAAAAACTAAATGTGATTTTGATGCACGCCTTCATGGAGAACCTCGGAAATTCGGATCAGATTCTAAATCGTGCACTGACATCGCAAAGTACACGAGCTTTTAGAATTTCGCCTCCGTCTAAACGCGACCGCCGCGCCAGGGTTCGAAGCTGCATTAAACGCAGGTCGAAACGTTGTATAGTAATTCGAACTTTCTACGAAAGCTGCGACGGTGCGGATCCTTGTGGTGTGAACATATCGATTGACTACTATAACGTTGCAACAAACGAATATCGCCTCTACTAACACTGTGTTCAAAACGCCAAAACCACGTTACAATCACGAGCCACGCTCTGGTGAAGGGCTCCGGAAATTTCGACCACCTGGTGTTCTTTAAGGTGCACTGACACCGCACAGAATATGCGGGCCTGTTGAGCATTGCGGCTCCACCGAAATCAGACGGAGGCGAGATTGTTTGCTGGCACCAATGTTTCCACGATGAGTAAGGGTATACGGTCGTCTTAACAGTGATCGCCGCAACAATCGCCGCCGTCGTGATCGTCGCACTGCCAGCCGCCTGCTCTACCGTCACGGATATTCTGGAAGAATGGACTGTGTAGAAGTAGGACTGCCTCTTTCCGTTTAATACGCACATGCCCGCTTAAGGCAGCCACTCGAAAGTTTGTTATTCAGTATCAGGCAATTGTGCGGCTGACAGAGATAAGTGGGGTCTCTTTTTGTGTCCCACCGTTAGTTAAGACTAACAGGCAAGACAGCCAAGGAAAGGATAGAGTATTGTATAGTAATTATTATGTAAATGTGACAAAAGCAAACGAAAAGAAAGCTTGCCGCTGGCAAGGACCAAACTTGTGACCTTCGAGTAACGCGCTCGATGCTCTACCGACTGAGCTACAGCTGCAGTCATCTTCCAGCCCACCTTATGAGGTACATCATCATCATCATCATCATCATCATCATCATCATCATCATCATCATCAACAACAACATCATCATCATCACTATCATCACTAGCCTGACTACGTCCACTGCAGGACAAAGACCTCTTTCATGTTCCGCCAGTCAACTCGGTCCTGACATAGAGTTTTCTAATATACACTATAGAGCGAACTCTGGCGCTAGTGTCTATGGGAGCTGCAACGCATGGCGCTTCGGTGAGCATGGGAATGATGGGTAGTACACACATTTGTCTAAACTTCGTACTTCTGGCTTGCTTTTGGCTCCGTGTGTATTCGTGTGGCTTGAAGCTGTTTTCTCACGAAACAAAAATCAGCAAATGTTCAGCGATTGCGCTTCAGCACCCTATTTTTTTCGACTTACCTTTCCAAATTGGGTCACGAAGTTGAATTGGCTTGAATCTTTCTTTCAAAACAAAACCGAAACACAGCAGCAAACAAAGCCGCAAGTACGATTCGCCGCCCGTAAGTACGAAGACGAGGCAAATGTGTGTACTACCAATAATTCCCATGGTCGCTGAACGATCGCAGCGCCAGAGTCCCCTCTAGTTAATTTTAGGAAACTCTATGGTTCCTGATACCCGCAAAGTTTCTAATCTCATCTACCCACCTGACTTCCTGTCTCCCCTTCACCCGGTATGAGGTATATATGCGTATTATTTGCAAAGTTGGCGCCTACGTAACACCCCCCCCCCCCCCCTAGCGTTGAATATTAAGAATGACATGAACCTTAACTCCTATCACCCTATATATGCTAAATAAGGCAGATACCAAGGAAGCAAATAGGTAGTGTAGTCCGTAATGTTCTGTTGTAGCACCATTTTAATTTGGCCATGAAGGACAGACCACAAAGAACACATTTACGTTGCGCTCGATTTCATAAAACTGTGTCCTGTGTGGTCCTTTGAAGCGTCTCCCTAACGTAAGCCCATCGCCAAGCCAACATGAACCAAGCGGCCCCTTTCGTCGCATTACACAATCACGCCAACAATGCTCATCGCGCAAATATGCGTAAAAGTTTACTGGCATGAGGAGGCGCTACTGCTTTCAGTAATATGTCTTGCCTCGCTTTCTCATCTACATGCATGTGTACTGTCTTACGATGCAGCAGACCAACAGCAATAAACAGGATTAATTGTTCATTTCTCTCTCTACATCAGCCTTGAGCACTAAAAAGTGGAAACAACATGGTGGCTGCGTGCGGTGACCCTCCATTATGAAGGCCCCAACAGCTGCACCTATAACGGTTGTTAATCGAAAATACTAGTAAATGTGTAACTTTAAAATTGACTAACATTCAAATCACAAGTGTTCGCGTTTTTAAATATACAGAAGGCCGTGCCCGTCTTGCATAAGTGCAAAGTTTACGCTCCCATTTGGACTGCATTGCTGCTGTATATAAAATGAAAGATTTTTTTTTTTTTACGTGGTTGTTCTGTCGTAGATCTACGGAGCAGCCGTGAAAGCGATTAACGAACAACTTCTTTTTTCACACGATCACCACTGTACCTTAACCTGCGGCAAATATAACACAATCTTCTTTCAATTTGCTGTTCTCTTTTTTTTTAGCCACTATAATACGAATTTGCCTCACTGTCTTCATCTCAACGCTTCCGTGCTTCTCGTGTGACTGCTTTTCACGCGCTGTCAAACCCCCGAGTTCATCTTTTTTTCTTTCTTTTTGTGCCTTCAACGCCTTCCCAACCCTCCCTCCACAAACGTGCGTTCACACAAGTGCAGCAACCCACCTTTCCTTGTCTGCCTCGTTCTGTACCATTCTTTCAAATACAGTAAAGGCATGGAGTGAGCGTAAAGAAAATGTACAAAAGAGGCAATAAGATGGCACGAGCGCTTACTACTGATTCGCTCATTCCAAAAAATAAATAAAAAATGGGATAAGTTTATAACTCAGCACATCGCAGGTGCGCCTGTGCATTTGAAGACTGCGGACCAACGTGTCCAGCAAAGCATTCTTTGTCGTCATGGACGAAGAACTCCTTCATCTTTCAATCTCACCTAGTACTTCCAACGAACTGTTAAGTAATATCAAAGTTTTCTGTGTCGCCGCGGACAGCACGTTTCCATTCTAAGCTCGAGGTTCAACACCCCGCGCCCAAACAGCCAAGAGAGGAAAGGTGAAGGTTCCAATCTCCATTTTTTTCGATTTTTTTCGTTTTTGTAGTGCCTATACGTTGTGGTGGTGTATTTATATTGTATCTATTTCATGTATATACCAGCACACATACAAACGCACGCACGAACATACATAAGATGTGAACGTACTCTCTCTCTCTCTCCCGCCCTTTTTTTTTTTTTCTCCTGGCGCTCTGTCTCTCTTGTTCCAAGCGTATGCCATGCTCGTTGTTCCTATTCTTCTGCATCCCCCGCTCCGACCTCTTCTGCCCTTGCGCCGAGATGTCGAACGGATGCGATGGCCCCCGTCCACGTGAGCAAACAAGCATCGGCGGCGAAGGGCCGTCCGCGCCGCGAGGACGCCCGAAATAGCCTCGGGCCCGTGGCTGCGGCGCGGGCGAATAACCCCGCACTTGCCATCGGCGCCCTCGCTATTCATCTCGGGGGTCTCCGGCCCTGGCCAGCGTTCTGCTGGTTGTGTGTGTTTGTAGCTTACACGTGAGCGCCCCTCCAGAAAGCCCGGCTGTCCTCCGCCGCCCGAATCGATAGCGTCCTTCAGGTTGAGACGGACGACGGCCCAGACTGCGGCAGCGAAAGGAGCAGGCAGTCTGGTGTGCCGCGGTATTCCCGAGGGTGAATTCACGAAGCCGCTTGTTCGCGAGTGGTGTCTGACATAGGCGGGTTCTCGTTACGTTCCGACGTTCACATTTCCAACGTCGTGGGAACGACTCCAATCTGTTCTTACGAACGCATATCTTTCGTTGTGGGTTTAGAGGTTCTACACGTTACCCAAGTAAAGAAGCGGGTGCCCACGCACGCACGCAAGCACACGCACGCACGCACGCACAAACACATGCACACAAACAAACACATGCACACAAACAAACACATGCACACAAACAAACACATGCACAAACACAGATACACGTGCGTGTGCTTGGGTAATATATAAATAGCCACCACCGCGATTCGCTTGTCCACCGCTGCTTGAACGCAAGGTGAGACGCTGGAATAACAGGAACTTAAACGTCTTAACGTTGAGTAATAGTTCATTAGCGATTCGTCAAAAAAAGTTCGAGATTGTGCCTGCGTGTGCACGCCTTAGCTTCATTTGAGCCAAATGTAGCATTTCTTCCAGCACCGCAGTCTCTCGCTATAGGTAATATCAGCCCACAGTCCAAAAGCAGAATCCCGCTTCACCTTTCGCGTCCGCGACTGACGGTGACTGCATGACTTCGTCGCAAGGACACTCGTCAACAACAGAGACACGCAATCACAGCTGACATAAGTCTCTAAAAACAAACAAAAAACGAAGAGAAGCATCCCCTCCTTGCCCTTGGCCGGGCGCTTTAGTTCGGTCGCAGCAGAAAACTTCGTCAGACCGGACTAAAGAAGTTGGCGCGAAGACGTACCAAATGTGCCTGGCATTATTATAAGTACCGCTCGAGACGGGATGGACTTGTTAGTGTCTTCCAAGCTGCTGTGCCTGTTCGCGCGACCGTGTGATCAGCTCGCAACGAAACGGTGCATGAAGAAAAGAACGTGCAGGGACTTGTTTTTTTTTTTTCGTGGCGAGAAGGTCCTCACGGCGTGCTTACAACGGTAGTTCGCGGAACAGAGAGTAATTGGTCAAGATGCCGATGAGGATGGCACACGTTAAAGCGCAGAATCGTTTTAGGCTTTCTAGTTTAAAAAGAGAGCCTGACGAACTAGTAATTCGGTTTAGGAGTACTTCGGTTCGCCATTTCGATGTGCCACTTTCGCGCTGTCATGTTCCACTCCCTCAACCCCCAAAGAAAAAAGAACACGCAGTCTTGTTGAAAAGATGTTCAGCCCTGGTCCTGTGTCTGCGCGTTATTTTTTTTTCTCTGTCTTATCTGTCTCTTATATGCTTCATGCTGCTTAACTTTGCCGATGTTGAACGATCTTGTCCAGACCAAAGTACTCATAAACCAAATTTTTGTTGAGTTTCGTTTAGTTCTGCTCGTTGGGGTGCTTTTTTGTTCCCTTAATGGCTAGCCAAGTCAACTCTACTTTATTAGTTACGTCGTAGTTGCATGAAAACATGAGAACTTGTAGTATAAAACGTTAGGCGAGAGGCGGAGTACTTAAATTTGCACGCTTGAAGAGTCGGAAAGGTAAGAAACGTGACGGTGGCAAAGAGAAGTGGAACAGCACAATAAAGTGAAGGGAAGACATTATAAATGAGCGGCAGCTAGAAAGTTAGATATCTTGTTTTTTTTTTAATTTTCCCAATTCCGGCGAGGTTGCATTTTTGAGCTTAGCGTATACAGGCTCGGCACAATAAATGCATGAGGACGTCGTTCGCCTTCCGAATTAGGGTTCACTAATTTCCGGGTTATGTCGGTCTTGGGGCAGGATTTTCTCTCGAGGTTTCAAGCTCATCCTGCATCGCTGTGAAAAGTTTATGGGGGGGGGGGGGCAAGAGCGTTCTTTATTTCACCCCCTCCCCACTCCTACTGACGTCGAATGTCCCGTGGCTTCTTCACACTGAATGCTGGCTTACGGCTTTGCAGTTTAGGAGGAATAATGGGTGTCGGAGAAAAGCCGTTTGTGAGGAAAGACAGTTCACGGAGGTCTATGCTTGAAAAGTGATTCATTTAGCTATAGTACGAACGGGGCTTATAGTCAGTACGGTCTGTAAGTTGGTTTTTGCGGTAGTTACGTCAAACGGGCCTGTGTTGATAATTTATTTCAAGGAGGTATCCTGCTGGCGTGGTAAGTTGATTTGGGATTTCGTTGAAAAAGGTCGGCTTGTGTTCACGAAAAAAATTAAGCTCTGTTTGAGTCTAACGTGCCGCTGATTACGCGATTTTCATAAATTTCATCAGCTAACTTGATGTAGTAGCTTATGAGGAAGATTCTTAGCCTAGAATATTATTATGTGCTCCGGCATTATCTGGTAACTTTATATTAAGGCCACATCAATCCACTTGTAGTTATTAAGCATTCCAGTTTCTTTGCGGAAGGGCGTCATGCTTGAGTGTGCACTCCAAGGAAGTGCTTTTACATATACACTGCCGAGCTCTCGATAATACTAAAAGAGAAACTGGTTTGTTTGAAAAGTTTGTCCAAAAGTTTGATCGTTGTTCGTTCGTTCCTTGAGTCTTTCTGTGCGGTGCGCGTGCACTATAATCTCGTTTTCTCTCGTCGCAATCTTGCGCGGCCCGTAATTCAATTTCAATTCTTCCAGCTTCCATTAAAATACTGATATCATCTGAGTTCATGCTTGAGTGGCTGGAATTTTCTGGTAGGCGCGTACATCATTGTCAAATAGGCTCCTAATGCATTTTATACTAACCTCTCGCTCTCTTTTCATCGTCTTGAAAGAAAGTGGGGAAAATAGAAGTGAGGGGGGACCGAACAGAATCAATAATACGGGATGGTTCTTGAGCTAAGCTTGTACGAAGTCGTGCACTTCGTGTAGCCTGTCAAGTTCACAGAAATCAGAGTTCGTTGTAATATTTAGAATTGATGTCCGTACCGTCTGCGGCAATCTGAACGCACTAACGAACGAAAGGATGGACGGATGGACGAACTAAACGTATTTCGCTGCATGGGATGGATCTAGAGTTGGGAATTAGGTGGGAAAAGGGTCGGGGATAGGGATTGTTAGACGAAACAGCGCCTATAACAGGCATTGGTCTTTTTTGTTTGTTTCTTCTTATGCTTTACAATGTCTTTCTTTTATTACTATGTCAATAATATGGACACTCACGGCGGGTTTGTGACGTCGGCGTCGCCGTCACGTTCTCAACAAAGCGCAGGTCGATAGCATACCCCCGCGCATGTTGCGTTGTACCGGCTGGTAAAAGCGTCAGGGCGGGGGCGATGAACGCTGTAGAAGCACTAATCAAACGAGGCGGCCCATCTTCGTCACTCAGAGGCCGTGCGTGATAGCATTCCCCAGTGTGCAAGGCCTGCCGTCGAGTAGCTGCTCCAGGTCGTATGGAGCCAAACGGCACCGGAAGAACAAAGCTTAGACGATTCCGTGTACTACCCATAATTCAACCGCCGGTTGAAACTCCGTGCGTTGCCATTCCCGCAGACACCAGTGCCGGAGTTTCCTCTATTGAAGTATTAGGAAACACTATGCTTTAACGGGCTCCTAAACCTAAGTATACACGGGCTTCAAGCGTTTGCGCCGCCATCGAAAACGCTGCTGCGATTTGATACCTAGACATGCGGGTCAGTAAACGAGCCCTAAAACTACTCGACCAACGTGGCGGGTAAAACGGTGTCTCTTACTGCCTGAATCACTATGGCTTCGAAACCCCGGAAGCCACTTCAGCCTTATCTACAGACGCGCTATTTACCAAATGAGAGACGTTCGTTTGCACGTTCAAGTGCCCGAGAGAGGACATTGCAACAGAAGGCGACAAAAGCACTGTTGAAATTCCTACGCGACACGGACTTGAACAAGCGGCTGTAACAGCAATGTCACACGTAACGAAAGACAAGACAAGACTATGACTGAGCGTGCGCGCGTGTGCTGCCGAGTGTGTTGTGTCTATCTCTCTTCCCTCTCTCCTCTCTATCTTTCATCTCTCCCATCCCCCTTCCATGCGCAGGGTAGCAAATCGGCTGGTTTACCTCCCTGCCGTTCTTTTCCTCCTATTTTGCTTCCTTCGTTTGCACACAGTTTGGGAGCACACACATAGTTTTGCAAACTCGTCTTGGTAATTAGTTTCACAAGTAGATGCACTCGCGTACGCACAATCGCACTACTGCATATACGCAATCATGCCAAAGTAAATGGGGGGCATGAACGATTGCGCGTGCGACTGCGTGAGAGATAGCCTAATCACGCTCTAATCTCGGAAGCGTGGCGGTTATAGGGCTAGTTCGTATGACATGACGATTGTTATAGCGCGAGATCAGAACAACGACAAAGGGACAAGAAGAAGACGAGCGCTCATCTTCTTCTTGTCCTTTTTGTCGTCGTTCTTGTTCCCGTGCTATAACAATCGTCATGCCCTAATCACTTCAACGCGTGCGCGTCTACGGCGCATGTAAGTCCTTGCACACACTCCTGTCCAGTTCACGGTTTTTTCACGTAAACACAACGTACGCCATGGCGCTATATCGCTCGCGCAACACTCGACTGGCGCCGCCCCGAGAGGAGGAAGAGGAGCGAACTAATAAAACGAGTTTAGGGACAAAGACCTCGCGAGCAATGCCTACAAAAGGAGCACCACCTAAGGCCCCATTCTTCTGGGGCAGCCTAATTATCCGCGCCTTGCGAAAGCGCGCCGTTGTCGAGATAGGGCGCATATATTTAGCCCACGCCTCCCTTTTTTTTCCCCGTCCGCGCTTTCTTTCCCCATTAGGAAACCCTCGGCCGGTCCTGGAGTAAAGCTTCAACGAAGTGGGGCGACCATGCGAGAAGCGAAAAAAAAAAAAAGAAAACGCACTCGCTCGCGCTCCGCGATCAACAAAGCCGCGCATGCACGCCTCCCGAAACTTCCGGCTGGTAAATTTTAGCGATGCGAGGCGGGAAAAGGACATCGTCGACGCGTATGCGGGCACAATCGGATTTCCATTATCCACTGTTCCCTTCCTCCCTCCCGACCCTTGGCGCGCTGTGTTTATCTCTTCTTTCGTCGAGGTCGACACAAAGGCGCGTTGTTTTCGTTTCACACTCCTGTCCGTGTCTGCGCGCCTTGTCCTTTAGCATGAATACGTACCTCAGCTCTCTGTGTTACATGGAAAGCGACGGCGGTGAGGTGTTGAACATGTGCAAATGCTTGGCGTGCCGTGGCGGTGGTATTTTTCTTATTTGCTCGCGACGCGACTGAGCTTGCTGGAGTGACGGCGTGCAATGCCCGAACGGTGTCCGAGAGAGACTCTTACCTAACGAACCCCTTTTTGTACGGAAGAGTGTACTCTAACGTGGTCGATGCGCGTGTATTGAATGGGGTGAACGGCATTGGCCCAGGTAGAAGCGGTGCTCGCTGCGTTCGAGTTTGTCCTGTGGTGGTGCGGTTCTCGTTGTATACAGCGCGCGTAAACTATAGAACGCAAGGTTTTTCATTGTGTGTCCCCCCCCCCCCTCTTCATTAAGGATGTATGGGTGGTGTCGCGTGCCTGTGCTGTGGCGTTGTTAACAATAACAACGGCAACACAATATTGTATCTGAAGAAAGCCTAATTCCTGTCGGTGAATAAGTCAATAAATAAATAAATAAGCTGGAGGACGGATGGATGAAGAGTCCTTTAACATGAAGCAGGGACGCGCAGGTCCTCCGTGGGGACATATGCGGGACTTTGCCAGACTACAATAATGGTTCGCGCTTTCTTTGTGTTCCCACGTTTTTTAAAAGCAGTCACGTGCGCTGAGGCGGTGTGTTACCAGTACTGTGGTTGGTCAGTGCCCCCCGGCCACCCTTGATCGGGCCGCTCTGAATGTGGTATTGGTCAAATACCAACAGCTGCGTGTTCATCCAGTCCGAAGAGGAGGAGGAAGAAGCTGTTAGAGACACTAGTGGTTTTGTTGGCTGGGCCTAGGCTACCCCCGCGGGGACGTCGAGGCCCGGAGGTGGCCTGTAGTAAAATCAATCAATCAATCAGTCAATCAATCAATAGGTCAAGTGGTGTTAATAGGTCTATTGTATGTAAAGCTGTAATTGTGGTATTGTGTTGGAACAAACAGGGAAGTGAATTGTTTTCAACATTGCCAAATCACACACACACACACACACACACACACACACACACACACACACACACACACACACACACACACACACATATATATATATATATATATATATATATATATATATCCCTTTCAGTCACGTTATGTACGATTGAAGACGCCAATTTCAATGCCACGTCACGCACCACCTGTTTCATCAAATGGCTTGAAACTTATTGTACACCTTCGTGCAGGCCTCCTAAGTAGACACGGCGAAATATTTAACTTCCTTATACTGCGTATTGTTGCAGGGGGTCATTTCGCTGGATGCAATACCATGTTCGACGATTGTTCGACAGGACGCATACCAAGACAAACGTGAAAAGTATTTTTTCTTTGCTCGAAACAAATACAAAAAAACAAAACAAACTGTGCATGCACTTGAGGCAGAATAGCGGATTTTTTATGCAAGTACTCAAGGGGACTGGTGGCGTAATATTTAGATAATTAGTTACATACTCATTACTTTTATTTACTAGAACTCACAATGAATAACAATTTTCTTCATTTTCTTTCTTGGAATGTAATACTGAGTGCCTTAAAATTATGCCATGCGAATTTGACGCGTTTCTGACTTCATATCATAATTCGTGACCGAAGGGGATATATATATATATATATATATATATATATATATATATATTGTAATGACGAAAACCGAAACTGGAACTCTCTCTGGCACAGACTCGCATGCTAGGAAGGAAGAGGAGGAAGACGAAGCAGAATAAGAACAGCCGGCCTGCAGCAAAGGCGTTGTGTCTTATTTCTCGTCCTTACAATGGCGCAGTCGACGAAGAAAACGGCTTACGTCTCGGTTTCGTCATCCAGAACGCCCGCCGACGTGCAGCCGCGGTAAGCGTCGCTTGAGGACGGCGTCAAGCCCTCCTCGGCAGCTGTTTACTGACACCACCGTTCGGGGACGGCGTCAAGGCCTCCTCGCCGTCACGCTTCTTCGCTGATGGGACCCGCAAGGCGTCCGTCGCGGCCAGCATCGATCCCAGCACCGACGGATGGCGTCCAGGCCTCCGTTGTGGTTCCGGGAAACTTGTCCTGGGACGCGACACGTCGCGGCAACCATGCGCACGGGCCTCTCTCACCTAGGGATGGCGTACATGCCTCCTCCATACCTGGCAACCTGTCGGCGCTTCAAGCACCCACCGTGTACGGCGTCGAGGCCTACCCGGCGGCGCAAGACCGCTTCATCTACGCCACAGTACCAGGTCACAACTCATCACACGGGTTCCGCTTGCCTGGGAACGTCGTTGACGCTTCCAGCGCCCTGGAACCCATGTCCACGAATCCGACCACAGCTGGATTTCCAAGGGACGCCGTCCACGCGTCCTTGGTCAAGAATTGTACCACCTCGAATACCGCAGTCACTGTATCCTCCGCAGAGGCGGGCCTTGGCTCTTCGTGCGGATCACACGACAGCGCAGCGGAGCTGCAGCATACCATCGCGCAACTCCGTGTCACGACCAACGCCCTCATAGCGTCGAGTTCCAAGCTATGTCCTGCCATCTTGCCAACATTGTGCGCACTCAATGCCATGTTGGCTGCGGCCGCCGCACAAAACTTCGAGGCAAGCTCGCCCGAGAACCGTCGCAATCTCCGGCGTTCTCTCGCGGAGGTATCGGAGCAAGTGAACTGCTTGGCGGGGGCACATTTCGGAGTTCTGCCCGCCGTCCCGCCATCGCCGATTTCCTTCGCGCTACCGGAATTTCGCGGCTTCCAGGACGACGCCGAGGAATGGGTGGCAACCGTCAACGCTCTCGGAACGACTGAAGAGCAGAAGTGGGACATGGCCATAGATCGCCTGCGGGATGCTGCCGCAGCATGGCACAGGTACGAAGGCGTCAGGCAGCAGTCCTGGGCAGAATGGAGTGCAGCCCTGATTGCCGCTTTCGGACGGATTTCCTGTGACTCCAGCAAGTCCAGCTCGATCTTCCCCGAGGCCGAGGATGGAGCCCAGGCAGCGCCCCGCCTCGAGGCTGCAATCGTTCGTTGCAGCTCGTCAACGGAATGCTGCCAGGAGTTCCCTGCTGCTGACCCTGACCGAAGTGGCTGGAATCCTACACTACAGGTCCCGGACTCTGCATCGGTATTCGACCTGAAAATACCCCCACCAGACCTTCGTCCGGAGATACGGCCCTCGCGCTCGTCGTCTGAGGACATCGAGGCACTCAATCCTATTGTATTAGACACAACTGAACCCTACCAGACCACGATCATGCTCAGCCACGCAGACACTCGGCTACCAAGGAACGTTTCCTTCGAGAAAGCCCAGATACCTAGCTACGCTGAGGCCACTGCCATCGAGAACTTGCCGAGGACCAGCCCTCCTGCTGTTTCCTCCCAGCATACGATGTTTGCACATGACAGTTCGCCAGAAGCCACCGGCTCGACTACGTCTGGGAGTTCTGCTGTGGTATTTATGCCCAACCATGAGCTGCGTCCCATCTCATTTCAAGAAATGGCCCAAACGTCATCATGGCTGCCTCGCAGGGCATCCCGCTGCAGTTCAGTCCACCAGCGACGGTGGGACAAACACCAGCGTTTCCAGGTTACTCTGCGACCTTGCCGGAACAGTCAGGGTCGTCCACCTGAACTGCATTCTACGAGTTGTCAGGAAACGTTGCATCATGGACGAGTTCGACCACGGCGACAAAGTCAAGCCCACCCACCAAAAACTTTACCGCCAGCTCCGCGCGCGCACAGGACCCAGTCTCCATCACGACACGGTGAACGACCCAGACGACATAGCCAGTGTCGGCCGCCGGAGCCAATTTCGACAAACTTCCAGCGTGGTCGAGACCGACCACGACGATGTAGCCAACCTCGCCCACCTGAAGCACTGTCAACTGCTGCAGCTAGCCTTACCTACCAGAACATTGTCGTTTGGCCCAACGACAATGCTAGCAGTCATGGCCGAGTGTAATGACGAAAACCGAAACTGGAACTCTCTCTGGCACAGACTCGCATGCTAGGAAGGAAGAGGAGGAAGACGAAGCAGAATAAGAACAGCCGGCCTGCAGCAAAGGCGTTGTGTCTTATTTCTCGTCCTTACAATATATATATATATATATATATATATATATATATATATATATATATTGGTTCCTGCGACCTTGTAATCACAACAATAAGAACTATGCGACGGAAGGGGAGCGCCCGAAAGAGCTAGGGAGGACATCATTTCCATTTCCAGGAAACGAGTGCGAGGAAAAAAGTAAGCGTAACAAAAAGCGCCCGTCTCAATGGAAATACGTCGCTGAAGTTTTCTCACGCACCACTGACGTTGACTGAATAACTCCCTTCAGTCATTTTTTTTTGTGCCCCTGTTTGTTTTTTGTTTGTTTGTTTGTTTGTCTGCCTCGTGATGATTGCGTACCAAACACGATTGCGTACGAAACACGAGTGGCGTCGAAAGGCTTCGGGAAATGGAGCGTGCCTTCTAACACGGATGTTTATCTCTATAAGGATTATTATAAACGAAGAAAGAGCGCCAGAGATCGAATTCTTCTTTAGATATATACTGAGCGACAATGAATTCGGGGCATGCCGAAACTTTTTTTCTTTCTGCTTTCGTAGTACGCACTGTGAGTCCAAATGAAAACAAATGCGCTGAGAATGGAACTGACTCCTCATAGTTGCTTGTTATAGATGACTCTATTTCGTTGGTTCTTATCATCGGTGTAGTGCAGGGGACAGAACGTTATCTCACGATTGGATGCTCCACGCAGCGCTCCTATAGACTGGCTTATCAATTCCGTGCAGTACAGCGAAGGCAGCATCAGAAGCTGTGGAGGCTCCACCCTGTGTTTCAGTTGAAGGCTTCGAGAGCAAGACTCGCCCGTTGTGCGCTGTTAGTGGTTACTTGAGGCGTTTCCGTTCAACTACCGTCGCTTGACTGCATCATCGATTTCCTGCAGGGTAGCTCAGTCTAATATTTAGGTTCTGATAATCAGCTTCTAGAAGGGACTTCATCTTTTCGAAGTTTAAACCAGGAAATTCGCCCCTCACGCATTATCAGTACGTACCTGATGCGTTTAGATTCAATCGGCATAGTTCTATTGGCGATAGTCGGTGAGAAAATTCTTGCCTTGTCCTCTTTCCCCTCCCCAAATCGTTGGAGCTGTTCACTCTCGTAAAGAAAAAAAAAACAGGATGTTCTTTACACCTGGTTGGCTGGTATCGCTCGTAGCTTTCGATTTACTGCACCGAATCGATGAAGCGTAGACATTTACAGTTTTTGCGCAGAGACCTGTGAGTAAACCATGTTCATTTTTCTTGCTTTGCTTTTATAGGGAGAGACAGTTTTTCCTCTGGAGAGTTCTGGACACCGGTTCGGCCAGTCGAGAAGGTAAGTCTTCTTGCGATTATCAGGGAAGCTCGTATGTATAGCGAGATAAATGCGATTTGAAACTGATAACTCGCGACATTGAGTTGATACTGTTGCTTTATGCTTTTTTTTAATTGGAACGAAAATAGATGATGGACTTGTCGCCCTTTCCTGGCGATGGCTACCTCTTTTCACTTGGCTATTAAAAAAAAAACTAAATAAAAAAGAGCTCAGGAGTGTAGTATATATTGTCGCACTACGCCGTGAACGGAAAATCAATATGTTTGGCACAAGAGCAAAAAGACCGTTTTACGCAGTGCCAGTAAATGCACACAAAAAAGGGATGCTTTCTTTGGTCAATGGATCGTTCCGCGAGACTGTCAGAGCGGCAATCATCTTTATCGTGTGCATAGAGCGGGCGCAGCATTTGCCTTTCCCTAAAATAGCACCGCCCCGATGCTATAGTCAGGTGAGTTGTGCATAAAGCCTCTCTTTACAAGCGGCAGTCACAAAATCACTTGCTTACGCATGGTTTTATGGCTTTATGCGCACTATACGTGCGCAAGTTCAGGTTGGTGCTGGCGACGCCTCAGTACAGGCGGGGGGGGGGGGGGGGGGCTATCCGGGAGGAACTCATAGCCTGTCCCGAATAGTCGCAGCAGCACCCGATAAGGTCCGCAATATATTTGAGCTGCTTATAGACAAATTCCACCGGACTTACGTCATGAAAATGCGGTGGCACTGTCTTGGTAGGCAAAAGATGCTCTGCCTACCGCAGTTTCTGCTAGGTTTTCGATGGTGCGTGTGGTGTTCTCAGTCAAGCAACGTCAAGAAGAAAAAAAAAACGATAGGCCGACGAGCTGCGTAGCGGTTGGATGTGAGTCGCGTCTCAGAATTTATTTTTGTTTGTTGGCGGACATCGCAGCCCTCAGCGCTTATGGCGGAAGTTACGTGTGGACGTCGCTGTAATTTTACCCATAATGTCGACATCGGCCTACCTGTGTTTACAAACATGGGATGGGTCTATAGGGTTCCCAATGTAGAAACGGCTTATCATGGTGGGGCAGTTCCTTACTTTAACCATCTCTGATACTTCGATTATCTTCTACGCTGTTCACGTATTTACGCGAATGTGTTAATCGTCATTTTATCAGCACTTCTTTATCTCTCGATCTATGCTTCCATATTTCCGACGCCTCAGTGTAGTATGTGCTCGCAATATGACGAGCAACGTGCTCAAGTGAGTGACCGGCTGAACATCCTTTACAGACGACCACTTAAATTAGCAAAGTTGTTGGGCAGTGGCCAGATCCTGATAGTCAAAGACGCAGAGTGAGTGCTCCTCGCGATTTTTAGTGGCGAAGCTCCTTAAGTTGTGGGTCGTGCGTCCGCGATGTATGTAGTAGTAGTAGTGGTTCGATGTAGTAGGTAGCCACCTCTTTTAGTCCTTGGAATGCCCGCAGGATGACGGTACTTCTATATGATCAATATATAATGAAAAGATGCGAGATGGTGGTACACGAAGTGTTCCCTAGATGGACGGATGGACAAACAGACAAGCAGACGGACGAAATAATGAACGCGCGGACCGATGGACGGACAGACAAACAGATGCACGGACGGATGCGCGGACGAGCGCAAAGATGAACGCGCGGACGGATGGACGCACGGAATGGCACACGAATGGACAAAAGCAAGAACGAATGGATGGGCGGAAGCGTGGACAGACTGACAGACGCTTCGCCCCACTCATCATCATTCACTCAGTGGATATCGTGTGGTATTTTAATGGACACGAGTTTAATGAACTCTTTGTAGTTGTCATATCCCGTTCATAACATTGAGTTTATATTTCGAACATATCTCTCATAGTCCCGATATCTGCAAATGCAAAGAAAGCTATCCTTACGGCCTCTTCTCCGCGGCGTGACCACATGATGTGTGTTCACAACGCGAATATATATATATATATATTTATATATATATATATATATATATATATATATATATATATATATATATATATATATATATATTGCGTTGCTTACCATGCTTACCAAATGAGTACTTCTCGACGCACAGGGTCATGGAACCACCATGGCACGTCCAGTCGCCATCAGAAGTTCCCGGACGACAGGGTGAAACTGAATTTTCCAGCCAGCAATGTGCGACCGTTTTCGTTTGAACCGCGCAGTTCTTGTCGCTAGTAGGTTTTTGAACAGGATGGAAATCCAAGTTGAATGCTGTCTGCCAAGACAGCGAGAACATTCAACTCTTTCTTGCGTCTCATGGTCCCTAAACTTTTGTCGGTGACTGTAAATTCGTTGTTCTTTCCCGTGACGCCATCATTTATACAGCTGCCGTCCAAAGTTTTGTGAGCACCAGATCAAGCTTGTAACGCGTACATCTCAAGCTAAGCCCGCAGAGTTTTCTTTTCCGGAAAGTACGCTTGATGTAAGATGATTTATTAATTGTTGAATTCATTGACCAACATATGCACGCTGCTCTGCCATGCGTGATTGGTTCTGTTGTATGTCGAACCACTCACGCTTTTTCGTCGAGGCAAACTGTTCATGATCAAAACGTTTGCGTTTACTATATATTCTACTTGAGCATGCAGTGTGTGCGTTGGCTTTGGTGCTGCGAACTGCGAGTGCCAAAGAGACGGAACCACCGCTATGTGGAAGAGCGCTCTTTGCGTTTCCGATTGAGAGGCTGTACATCCCGCTGATTGCATTAACGCAAATGGGCGCCAAGTGATCGAATTACCTGTTTATTTTGAGAACTATGCAATGATGTGAGTTCACTTTGGGGATCGTAATTCAGTTAGTTCTCTACGATTGCGCGTAGCAGAAGAGCCAAATAATTATAAAGAGAAAGGGAGAGACGTTTTCGCCAGTGTTATGAAACTACGTCACTAGTGCTTTCAGTGTAATGATCAATTTATTTTGCAGCTTATGCAAATATACGACTCTCTGATGTCGTTTCCGTGGTCAGCGTATTCTTTGAATGAAAATTCGGCAGATCCTACGTACCTGCGAATCGACGTTATGCGAAGCATGCGGAGGAAAGGCGATCGTGTAGGAGTTTTTTTATTGAGTGAAACATCATGAAATGATGCTGAATAAATGTACGACTGTTGAACGTTCAGACATATGTTGAGGAGTGGCAGATGTTTATATAACCAGGCGTTTGCAGCTGCGCAACGATGCCAACTGTAAGATGCGTATTAGCAACACCAAAAGCTGATATGAAGCGTTGATGCCCGCGAGGATGCTGGCCCTGGGCCCTGTTGTATAAATCAACTTCAGCGCATGGCAATTAACCACAATTTATGTTCACACGACGAGTTGGCTGTATCAAAGGAGTACATATGTAATGTTTATAGAATTGGGTAAGCAACACTCCAACCACTATAGACGTTTAGCGAAGATTAGCGTGCCCCGCCGCGGTGGTCTAGTGGCTAAGGTACTCGGCTGCTGACCCGCAGGGCGCGGGTTCGAATCCCGGCTGCGGCGGCTGCATTTCCGATGGAGGCGGAAATGTTGTAGGCCCGTGTACTCAGATTTGGGTGCACGTTAAAGAACCCCAGGTGGTCTAAATTTCCGGAGCCCTCCACTACGGCGTCTCTCATAATCATAGAGTGGTTTTGGGACGTTAAACCCCACATATCAATCAAGATTAGCGTCTATTTGAAAAGTAGTTGCGATACCTAGTTTAGCTCTGTGGTAAAATGCTTCATTGCCACGCAGAACACTTGGCTTTGATTCCAGCTGGGACCCTGACAATTATTCTTTGCATTCGTCGGGTCGACGCTACCGATCTCGGGTATTTCTTGACACTCGCGTGTTCAAATTGCCCATGTGTGTTCTCGTCGTTCCTGAGTAGATACTAAGTGCCAATCACCTGTGGCACATACCCGCATACCAGCGGCTCATACCCGCCCGTTGGTATGTGCCGCTGTCTTTCGGGAAGTGTCTGATGGCGTATAGGCGACGGGATTATGACATTATTCATGTCTTGACCAGCGCGTCATATTCGTCAAACCATCTTACCCTCCTATGCTAATTTTGTTTCACGCCAAGTAAAGGGGGGTGACCACAAGAGCACCCAAACGTAAGCGGCTAAATAGATAGATAGATAGATAGATAGATAGATAGATAGATAGATGACAGACAGACAGACAGACGGACAGATAGATAGATAGATAGATAGATAGATAGATAAATAAATAAATAGATAGATAGATAGATAGATAGATAGATAGATAGATAGATAGATAGATAGACAGACAGATAGATAGATAGATAGATAGATAGATAGATCCAACTATCTATATATTCATCTATCTATTAGCCTTATAACACTTTTAAATGCGAAGCATTTTTAGTGAACTTGGCAACTTTGAGCGTATCTATCTATCTATCTATCTATCTATCTATCTATCTATCTATCTATCTATCTATCTATCTATCTATCTATCTATCTATCTATCTATCTATCTATCTATCTATCTATCTATCTATCTATCTATCTATCAGCTGTATATCGCTTCTTTCTGAAAGAATACGCTGGCCGCTAAAACAACATCGGAGAGTCGTCTCACTGGAGAGTCTATCTCACTTGCATGCCGTTGTGACACCTGGAAAGGCAATCTTCAAGCGTGAAAAAGCAACAGTCGTTTCAGCAAAACACAAATATGGTTGACCGCGGATATGATTTATTCTCTAGATATAACGAAAGCCGTGACAAAGATGGCAGGCAATACTTTCTCCCATCCCTGTCTTGCCGCGCCTCGATGGGGAATTGCGTATACGCGGACCCTTTTCGCCAGATTCTATCAGGGTTACTCCTGGGAAACAAGAAGATGAACGTAAAGGGGGGTATAATATTACTGTAAGTCATTCGTGAGGCACATAGACGCTTTCTCTCGAGGCGCACATCGCCGGAGAGATTGCGCGTTACGTACCTGACGACGGCGTTGCTTCGCTCTGCCACCTATAGGCTCTCATCTTTGGCGAAGTGGCGCGCCTGCTGCCCTCCCTTCCCCCTGCTCCGTTTCTCCTCCTCCCTCCTTACTCCGAAGGGATGCACGGCTGAGCGGTTTTTCGCGAAAGCCCTCAAGGGAACTGACGACGATGAAACGAGCGACGGAGCTGAAGAGGGACGCAAAATGGCCAAACGGGCGCGTATTACGCGGAGAAATGGCGGCGTGGGGAGGAGGGAAGGAGCGTGTGAACGAGAACGTATATTATGATGTAGGTGTTTCCCGCTATATGGCGCACTTAATTGCCGGCGATAAAGAGTCTTCTCCACGGGGAGACCCGCTTTCGGTAAGTTCCCCACTTTTCGTCGTCACACCTGGTGCCCCAGCCTTTCTCGTCACACTTTCGGGATGTTGCTGCGGGTCAGCTGGCGAGTACCTTAGCCACTAGACCACCGCGGCGGGGCGCGCACATTAAGCTCGCTCGGCGTAACCTCCTTAGTTTTTAGCAAGGTTTAGCGAGGGTTGGGCCGCAGTGTCATGAATATAGAGTGCCCTGGCCAACAGACGATCCCGACGTGACTTGTACACACTGTCATAGCAAAAATATGGAGATGTAGCGAAGGGTACAACTACACAAGGGGGCGCAACTTCTGAAGAAGCACCATCTAATGGGTATGTTCCTATATATTGTGCTTTACGCGTGTACGCCACTCGTGCCCGTAGTCGGTGAATTGGGCCGTTGGTTGCGTTACCGATTGACCCTTACGCCAGCGTCCAATAGACGTCCTTACATGGGGAGAAAAAAGCTGAAGGAGATCAGACAAGCTGTGTATCAAGTAATCATCACTGGAGCTTAGATCGGCAGTTCAGATAGTGTAGACGCACACGATATACTTATTTACACATTTACCTCGCATTTTACGATTCAATTGCTTCGTAAAAATTGAACAGGCTATATTCCTCAGATACCAACATGGCACATATCACCCTTTCTAAAGCTTGCCAATATTTAATTAGCATTTTTGGCATTTAAAACATTTCCTTCAAACTTCCTGGTTAAAAGAATAAATGAAAATAAAAGGATGAAATTACAACCACCTCTGCGCGTAAATATTGTGTTTAGAGTACTTGTGCTTCATCTATTGAGACTTCTGACTTATTCTTTTATATAAGTTTATCGCATCATGTCTTTTTTTTTTTTTGGTCGACGCTGCCGTTTTTAGTATGTTTTGAAAACTGCATAATCCCGTTAAGTTTGTCGATCTTTGTCAGTTGTTGTGTTCTGATGCCACCACCGCCTCTGCTTTATGTATATAAGGGGGTGAGAACTTAGTCAAGCAGATAGTCGCTTTTATTCTCACCCCCTCTATCAACTTTGAATGTGTAGAAATAAATTATTATTATTATTATTATTATTATTATTATTATTATTATTATTATTATTATTATTATTATTATTATTATTATTATTATTATTATTATTATTATTATTATTATTATTATTATATACTTTTCAGCGATACGCACAAAATTTAAATGGCCAATATGGGAGAGGACTATGATTCTAGGCAATTCATGGGCAACTAGATGAAGGGACAAGTACACGCCCGCTTTTGCGACTATCCTCAGTTGCCTGTTGCTTAGCGCTTTAGCTCTCGCCGATAAGCGGGACGTACCAGCTACTCGATTCTGATTTCATTAATCTAACGAGCGCCTCCACTGTGCAGCCGTGTACGATCCGCTATGGTCATTTGATACATGACGTCGGATACTACAAATCGGGGCCTTAATTTATGCGCAACATCGGCCTCAACCTCGGCAAACATCAAAGACGCATATACAGGCCAAGAAGTATAAGTTAATGCAAGTCCCACATAGAAATAAATGAAAATGAAATTTTCATACAGCTCGGGTTGCCAGCCGCGTGGCCGGTGGACCGGGCTGGACTGTTGACCTAAGGACTCCCGGATGTCTAGGGGCCCAATGAAATATAAATAAAGAAGTCACGAGGTCTCTGACGCATTCACCTAAGATGACTCGAAGGTGAAACGCACGGTCCTCTCCTTCCTTTTCTTCTTCTTATCAATCAGCTGTATCGATGCCACCCCCACATCCGCTAAGGGTCTCTACGCCTCAAATGGTTTCTGCAGTGCCTCCGGCATCGACGTGCCCTCGACGGAGCGACGATTTCATGTGATGGCGCCATCTAGTGAGGTCATATTATATCACAGCGACGTCACAATTATACGGCACGAAATTTGGCGTCGTAAACGTCAAATTTCGACGTCGTAAAGTTCATGTTTCTGCGTCGCTTCGGGATGACGCTGTTGGTCGCTTTTCGCCCTTTATAAATTACCTAAGGCTTTCGCCTTTAATAAAGGTTCATCCATCCGTCCGTCCATCGATCCACATAAACCCGCGCGTTCTTTCTTTCTAACACATCACTTACGCGCACGGAAACGCTTAACATGACAACGCACGCTGTGTACACACACTAACACGTAAGGAAAACACATAGATCTCGCATAATACACGCATGAAGCCTCTTCACTCGTCATATTTTTAACGTATGCGCGCACTCGCATGCAGCGAGCACTTGAAGTAAAGAAGTGGTTCTTGGGGGAAAGGAAAAAGAAGCTAGTGTCTGTCTGCAGAATACGGCGACGCGGCTAAGCTCCTTGTTTGGGGAAGGAGAAGCATAGAGTTTCGTAATATACACTAGAGGGAACTCTGGCGCTAGTGTCTATGGGAGCTGCGACAAACGGCGCTTCAGCGAGCATGGGAATGATGTGTATAGTACACACATTTGTCTAATTTTCGTACTTCTGGCCTGCTTGTGGCTCCGTGCGCGTCCGTGTGGCTTACAGCTTATTTATTTATTTATTACATACTGCAGTCCGTGGACCAAGCAGGAGGGGCACAAAAAGGGAGCATAGCGAAAAAAGCGAACAAGTTATACAGCAAGTTAGAATACACAAAGCTACTGAAAAACAAGTCATACTAAATAGGATGCTTAGTTATACATATCTAGAAAAAAAGCGAACAAACTTCTAGAAACAGTTTCAAGCACAAAAAGTAAAGCTACACAGTTGAAATAATAAGATGAGCTAATCTAGCATTGAAACATCAACAGTGTTGATTACACAAAAGATGCATGTAGTTTTCAAAGTCGGGAATGCCACGTTCAGGAAAAACATTTGAAGGCAGTGCATTCCATTCGCTAATGGTTCTAGGAAAGAAGGAATGTTTGAAAAGGTTAGTACGTGCAAAGTAAGGTTTCAGATCATGATTGTGAGCATGCCTGGTTTTCCTGGAAGAAGAGGGAGAGATGTATTTACTGGGATCAATATTAAACTGATGATTACGAAGCAGGAAAAGAAACTTGAGTCGGGCGATAGTTCTACGCTGTTTCAAGAGCGGAATGTTGTTAGTAGCCATAAGTGATGAAGGAGAATCAAGATTGTGATAGGCATTATAGATGAATCTTACCGCTCTCCTCTGGACCATTTCAAGTTTATAAACGTCCTTTTTAAAGTACGGGTCCCAGGCTACGCATGCGTACTCCAGACGGGGTCGAATAAATGTATTATATGCAAGAAGTTTGATCTGAGTTGGCGCGTTTTTTAGTTTGTGTCTAAGAAACCCTAGTTTTCTAGAAGCGGAGGAACAAGCGTCGTCAATGTGGTTACTCCACGACAGTCGATTGGTAATAATGACTCCCAAGTATTTAAAATTACTCACTTCGATCAACGGATTATTATTTAAGGTGTAGCGTGATGCAAAAGGGGTAATTTTATTTGAGATACGCATATAGACCGATTTACTAATGTTTAACTCCATCGACCAGGCATGGCACCAATCGCAGAGAGAATTTAGGTTGTTCTGCAAGCATTCTTGGTCTCTTTCACTTTTAATTGGCTTGTAAAGAATGCAGTCATCTGCAAAAAGCTTTAAGCTTATGGCGGAGGTGTCAACTGATGAAACGATGTCATTGATAAAGATGAGAAACAAGACAGGGCCAAGGACACTGCCTTGTGGAACTCCCGAGGTTACAGGTAGAACCCCAGAGCAGCAGCCCTCGACCTGGACAAACTGTTTGCGGCTGGTAAGGTAGGAGCGGATCCAATTAATTACAGTAATGGGTAGGCCAATGTTTGAAAGTTTGGTGAGTAATTTACTGTGGCAAACACAGTCGAAAGCTTTTCTAAAATCTAAGAAGATGGCGTCTATTTGGTCGCCCTTATCAATTGCCATAGCGAAGTCGTGAATTGTGGTGACAAGTTGAGTGTTAGTCGAGAGGCCCTTCCTAAAACCATGCTGGAAAGGAGTCAAAATACTGTTTTCTTCAAGGAATGACATTATGTAATGCGCGATGATATGTTCAAGAAGTTTACAGGGACAGGAAGTTAATGAAATTGGCCGGTAGTTTTCAACATTTAGGCGATCACCTTTTTTAAATACCGGAATAACGCGTGCCGTTCGCCAATCATCGGGAAGAATTGAATTATGAAGCGAAAGACGAAAAATATGGGTGAAGACATGCGCGATAGGTTCGGCGTAACGTTGCAAAAATGCATTAGGTATGCCGTCGGGACCATCGGAAGATTTAGTCTTAACATTCAGTAACAGTGAAAGGACACCTTCGACAGTTATGAAATCGGCAGATATAGTAGACAGAGAAATAATGTTTGTGTTAGCATGATCTCCCTGAGTGAATACTGAGTGAAAATAATGATTGAATTGGTTTGCAATTTTGACTGGATCGTTAACAATACAACCATTTACTGATATCTCGGTTGGTGTTTTGTGCGCATCGCTCAAGTACCGCCAGAATCTATCCGGGTTAGTTTTCAAAAAGTTAGGAAGCGAGTGGTTGAAGTATCTTGCCTTAGCTTCGCTTAGCCGAGTTGCAAGCTGGGCCTTCAACGAGATAAGTCTGCAGGGTATTTTTTTCTTTTTTCTAGCTCGTTTTAGCTTGCGGTGCAAATGTATAATATCTCTAGTAATCCATGGGTTATTTCGGTTTTTCCTAACCCGTTTGCTTGGCACAAACTTATCAGTGCAGTAATGTATCGCAGTTTTTATTTGGTTCCAGGCTATCGACACATCATCAGATAGATTATCACATAAGAACCACAGATAATCCAAAATGGCCTGGTCATCCGCCTTCGAGTAATCCTTAATGACATGTCTGGTCTCTTGTCGGTGTGCTTTGTTTTCACCAATACCGAAGGATAAAAATACTGCTTTATGGTCGGAAATGCCATTTTCAATAGAGACCGTGTATTTGCATACATTCGAATTTAAAAAGACTAGGTCGAGTGTAGAACGGGTGTTTCCAGCCTCTCTGGTGCACTCATTAACAATCTGCACAAGATCGCACATCAAGGCAATGTCAGCGAGAGGGTTTAACGTCGTTACATCAGAGCCAGAGTATGGAACGCGCCAGTCAACATTGGGCAAGTTAAAATCACCTGCGAGAATCAGACGATCATTTTTAAACGTGAACATGTGGTCATATAGTCTAGACAGATATTCGTGTGTTGAAGAGGGTGGTCTGTAGATGGCACATACGGTGAAGTAATGGCCCCAGCAGCTCACCTTAAGGAATAAACTTTCGTGCTCATGAATTTGTTGAAGGGGCCGAGCACTAATACAATCTTTGAGAACTATTGCTACACCACCACCTCTTGATGGCCAGTCACGTCTGAAGATTTGATATCTCGGAGGAATTAGTACTGAATCATTTATACCTTCGTGCAGCCAGGTTTCTGTGATTATTGTAATGTGAGGGTCGTAGGTGAGTAGAAGGTACTCGAGCTTGTCAACTTTATTTGATAGGCTTTGCGCATTTACGTTACGCACTCTCAAACTTTTGGACGCACACTGTCGAGCGGGTCAATCAGAACCTGTAGCTTGCGGGTTAAGGGCTACACGCACATTTTTGGCTTCATCCCAGACAAAAAGTTTGCCATCAATTTTGATTTTGTCGTGAATAAGTGTAACCCGTTTCCTGCTATTGCGTTCAGCTTTTGCACTTTCCCAGAGCAGGCGGCGCTTGCGCAGCGTGCACTGGCTATAATCATTTTGCACATAAATATTGGAGCCCTTTAATTTATTTGAATTCTTTAAGACTTCTTGTTTCTCCTGATAATCTTGAAAGTAAGCTATGACAGGCCTACGACTACCTTGGCGGCCAAGACGGTGAATGCGGGCTATGGACTTGCACTTCACTCCCAATGTTTTCTCGAATATATCGGTTACAACAGCAGTTCGAAGACAGGTGTCATTTTCATTTGTGTTTTCGAGAACACCATGAATGACAAGGTTTGCCCGACGGCTTCGGTCTTCGAGATCAGTTAGCTTAGAGCTCTGCCATGACAGCACAGTTTTAAAGGAAGCTGCAGTGGATTCAAGAGCTGCAACTTCCGGTGATTTATCTTTAAATTCCTGTAGTTTGGCTTCAATTGCTTGAAATCGCAAGTCCATGTCGCACATCATTTGTTCGTTCATCGATTTTAAGAGCAGTATTTCAGCCTTCATATCTGCTTGGCCCTGAAGAATACTGTGTAATAAATCAGCGTTCGTGGGTCCTGGGTTTGTCTCAACGTCACCACAGAGTAACATTTTGCATGCACAATAGCACTCATATGCAATACTTAAACAGGTGCTTGGGCACGGCACAACTACTAACATAACTTCATCACTAGTTTTTATGTTGGAAGCAGAGTAGCTAACCTGTACAACGAAGAAAAACTTCGTGGTCAGCAACATGGTCGCTGTCGTCTCGCCGTGCCCACTGTCGAAGAAGTGCTGCAGTGGATGCTTTATAGCCTCGGTCGCTGATGTCACGGACATGCGCAACTGTCGCTGCGTCGGAGCGTCCATACAGAAGGTCAGTATCGGCGTCCGCACATGCAGATCTGCCACGGAAAGGTAGATGGTGTCATCCGGCGGCGCGCACGTGTCATTCGTGCTCGGTAATCCTGTGACCGTCAGCAGCGAAACCTGTACAACGAAGAAAAACTTCGTGGTCAGCAACATGGTCGCTGTCGTCTCGCCGTGCCCACTGTCGAAGAAGTGCTGCAGTGGATGCTTTATAGCCTCGGTCGCTGATGTCACGGACATGCGCAACTGTCGCTGCGTCGGAGCGTCCATACAGAAGGTCAGTATCGGCGTCCGCACATGCAGATCTGCCACGGAAAGGTAGATGGTGTCATCCGGCGGCGCGCACGTGTCATTCGTGCTCGGTAATCCTGTGACCGTCAGCAGCGAAACCTGTACAACGAAGAAAAATTTCGTGGTCAGCAACATGGTCGCTGTCGTCTCGCCGTGCCCACTCGTTACGTTACAATGCTTACTGCAACATTACGACGGTTTCTTGTGCTTTCACCAAGCTGTCTTTTCACAAAAAATAAATTAGCAAATGTTCAGCGTTTCCGCTTCACAACCTTACTGTTTTAGGCTTATCATTTTGAATCGAGTCACAAAGTTCAAAAAGGTTTGTTCTTTCCTTCAAAACAAAACCGTAACCAGCAATAAACGAAGCCGCAAGTACGACATTCAGCACCCGCAAGTACGAAGACTAGGCAAATGTGTCTACTATACCATCACTCTTATGGTCGCTGAACGATCGCAACGCCAGAGTAACCTCTAGTTAATTTTAGGAAACTCTATGGGGAGAAGGGGATAAAAAGTCACAGCTTTGCCGCAAAGGCAAAGCAATGAACGCGATAGCAACAGTTTGAAAGGCCACGCGCAGAATGAAAAGCAGATCGAAACGTGCCGCGCGTTTCTCGCGCACAAATCATGCACGAAACGTACTCACAGGTACGGATGCACGCGAATAAGCGTCTCATTTGTTACTTCGCTGAGTCCAAAAAGCGCGCGCTTTTCGCGAATGGAGACTGCAATGATTGCAGTGACCTTTGTGCGCCCGGTAACTACAGCAGCATCGTTCCACGTAAAGCCCAAGGCCAGCCAAGGCGTACGATCCTCCCCTCCTTGCCAACGCGGCATAAGGGCGCGCGAGGGGGCGTCGCTCCCCTTCTCTAAGCCGGGCAAAGTACGCGTGGGAGATTAGAGTGGGCGCCGCTGCGCGATGTGGCGACGTGTGCTTATTGCGCTATATTTCTGGTAATGCCGAAAACACAGCAGCGGTAAGTAGTAGATATAAATAGATTACCGTTTGAACAGTGAAGATCGTTCTCTGGGGTGCCTCCGTGGTTAACGCCTCACTTTCACGACGCAGAGGTCCCGTGTTTCATTCCGCGCACCGGAGTGATTTTTTTTCTGGATTTTTTTCTTTCTTGCGTTTTCATGTATATAGATACGTATACATATACGATGCATGACATAGACGCCGACGCCGATGCCGGCGGCAAAATCCAGTCGAGAGTGCCCATATAATTGCTATCGCAATAAAATAATAGTAGAAGGAGAAAATTATAGAAGACGCAGCACTCACTACACACGATTGTATAAAGAAGGGAGAACAGATAGGAAAGATGGGGGACACGCTCGAAGGAGTCCGAGGACGGGGCAATGGATGCGTGAGAGCTACTCTGGCGTCGGAGATCGCGGCCAACACAACCGTGCAGCACGGAATCCACCAAACGAGTAAAACGCTTGAAGGTCCACTGGCGCTTCCAATGTAGGCGCTGACATTTTCGCGTCTCGTTCTCCACTGCCAATGCAGTATAGTTATCCTCGCGAGAGCCGTGCGCGTTCCCACTCTGATGGGGAAAATCGAGACGGCGGTGCTTAATTTCGAGCTGCTCGCCGTTAATGAAGCTCTCCCGAAGGAAGCATAAGTTGGGGGCCGTCTTCGAACTGCGAACCTTGCCGGGGCTGGGCTTTCCTCTTAAATAAGAGACCCAAGCAGCGTGCTAAAAAATCCAACAGCCCTCTTTAGCAAGCGCCCAACGACTGCATCGGAACTGCGCTAAGTGCAAATGAACAAGTACGTCGTCGCACGCGCGTCTTTCTATAGAACTTGTGGTCTGTGTTTATTTCTTAATTTCATAGCACTCCTAATGAGCTACAGGCATATCCGCATAGTAAACTCAATAAGAGCGAAGGCCGTCAAGTAGCGAAAAGGAACCTATAATTAGGGAAGTTGATCGGTCAATCAGAAAATATTTGTACGGATAAAAGGACTTGGATAATTAGGGAGCAGTTGTATGGTAACTTCTGGACAACTGCGACCCCAGTCAGTTTTATACAAGTGACATCGTTCGTGTACGTCGCTATTTGACAATGGCCGTGGACGACATGCGTATGTTCAATAAAGAAACCAAGAAAAATGTCGAATAATGCTTCCATGTAGACCTGTTGTAGGAGGGAAACGTTGGTTCGATATTAGTCTTTTGAGTGCCTGTGTGGCCTCCTTTTTATCGATGTCGTTTTCTCTCTCTTTCTTTCTTGCACTATAATGTATTTTGAGTAGCTGTGGGCGTTCGCCACTCAAGTAATCTCGTTTTCCTTGCACGTATTTTCTGTTTAGGCCTGCTTCTACAGGGTGTTAATGGGTACTTGCAATGAGTTGTCAGCATTATTTTTTCTTATATCCAGCCACTTTAAGCGCTGTGAAACGAAAGAAATAAAGCGCTCGTGCATACGAGAATATAGTCATGTCCAACGCCAACCAATCTTACAGATACGGAAACCTGTCCTGGAGTTCACAGCACTAAAGCATATAACCATTAAGGTTAAACTACACTAGGAGGTCAATGGCACGCACGCCTCAAGGACGATCGTGCTGTTACATACGTGTCACGTCATCATGTATTCGCAATTCCCACGGCCTACAGGCCGCAGCCATTTTGGACTGCACAGCGCTATGGCGCGCTGTGCAGTCCAAAATGGCTGCGGAGGGATGATCAACCCGTGAACTCGCATAAGAAAAGGTAGGACGCACGGACGTACTCCCCGTGCCGCTTTCGCCGGATGAACTCTTAAATGTCAACTGAATGTATATCGGACCAAAGTATTTTCCGAAGATATAGGAACTGCTGAATGTTCGCTACCTCATTTCTTGCCGCAGTGCGAAGCTGGTGGTGTCAGCTGATCGTATCTGTATCAACGTTGCTTTGCGTAATCGTGTGCGTGCTACAGAAAACTGCGTAAACTAGAATTTGCGTATGAATTAAACGGCACTCCCTGATAATTTGTGCCGAGCCTGACTGGCGAATTCGCTGAAGTAGCAGGCCACTAGCGATTGGCACGCCGTCGCGGCTGCACAGGACTGAATGTTTACCGTAGCGATGGTTTGCAAACATATTACGCCGTCGTCATTATTTGCGCTGTAAGCATCATGCAGCTGCTTCTTGACTAGAACACAAGCATTTAACTTACCATTAAGTAGCGCTTTTGTCAAAGCCATGATCAGACTCTAACAGTGCGCAATTCTCTGCACTTGGATGTTGTAGGTTTCATCGTGATCGAAACTGGGATATCGAAACGAATACACGCGTACGCTTTTCGCAACGTCAAAATTGTGAAACTTTGTCGAACAACAACGTCCTTCGGACGGCATCGCTGAAGTGCAGGTGAAGTTAGCGTGGACTGTAGTCTCAACAGCATATTTCATTGCTCTAACCATTCCGCTTCGCTGTTTGAGGTCGAGCGTATTGGCGGTATGCGAAGCTTTGTAATATTAATTGTAATTGGGCTACATGCAATGCACAAGAAAAACTATGTTTTTTTTAGTTTTGAGCTCGCTGAAAGATATTATGAATAAAGTACAATAAAGGTGGTTTACGAGCGTAAAAAAAAACAACAACACTAATGCACGATGGGACGGGAAGTGCAACTCGCTGCTCGTGAGCTAGCAACTGATCGTTCATCCTCGCTGTCGCTCTCAGCTCGTTGACAATCATCTACGTCCCGTAAAAAATTCTCGACGTCAAGCGGTTTCCTTGAACATGACTGTTAAAAGTAATTTAAGGAATTCTCTCCGCCGAACGACTTCGATGGCACCAACAACGCGTCATTGCACAACCCCAACCCGGCGTCACTCACCACGTTTATCTGGGGCCGCGGAGAACGTTTCGCTTCAATAACAGGCAAGAAAGGAATCGCTTACCATGTGCTGTCATATATCAACGAACGGAGAAAACAAACGGCGCAGCGTATAGGCCAAGCTTTGGAAGCGCAAATCTGAGCCTGCGCTACTTTCCGCTTGAAATCAATGTTATGGGATTCATGCTCTACAAAAGCACTGACCAATGCTACACGCACCTAAAACAAGGTGAGTTTCAGCTGCAAAGGTTAGACAATTACATTTAACTATCCAACGTGGCTGCAGAAAATCTCGCGAAGCTGATATGTGTACTCTACGGGCTATAATCGAAAGCGCGAGTTGCCACGTATTTTCACGATAACTTCGCCTCTCGTAAGAACGAATCAGATTTATCGTGTCAAAGACGGTCCGGTATATTCACTGATGCACGCAACATGCAAAGTGGTTTGTGTTCGTTTCTTGCTAACGCGTTAACACTGAGGCTAGCTAGCACCGCCGAAGGCGTTGGGAGCGTCTGTTTTACTGATCATCCGTGAGAGGACGCTCCTGAATTCCGCTAGGTGGCGCGACGGTCTATGAACATTGCGAATAGGCCTGTAAGTGCATGTGTGCGCTAATACGGACTTATATAGAGCTCTTCAGGGAACCCGTTTGCTGTATACGCTAATCATCCCCAACATATGCCGTTCCACGAGTCTCGCAGCAATCGAGGCACATCAATATATATAAATATGGCGGTGTACACCCCTCCACCTGGTGCTTTCTTTAGAAACCACACGTTCGTTTTTAGTTCCATGTTTTTTTTTTCTTTTCCTTTTTATATATCTACTTCTTCCTTTCCCTGGCCCCCAAGGCGTCTTCAGTTGTTATTCTCGCTAAGCTATAGCATTGTGAGGAATGTGTTAGTATGTATGTTTACATTTCTCAGACTAAAAGCCCCCACATATCTCTAAGACATATGGTACGACGATGCGAAGATGTGTGAGGGGAGAGGGCTCGGAAAGAATGAAGAGAGCACCCCTCCAGTGCTGTTTAGAGCAGCCCAAGCCGTCACTACGGCTACGCCTTTCTCCACGTTTCCGCTCCCGCTCTCACTTCCGGCGGAAGTAACTTTCGCTCTCACCTCTCCTCGCACTAAACGACCAAACTGTATACTCGCGGCTGTGACCCTTCCCAGCGACGTTGTTCTTTATGCAGGGAAAAAGATGGGGTGTGACCCACAGTCCGCCCGATCTTCGTTCTTCGAGAGTCCCAGCCGCCGTGAACTTCCGGCGGGAGGCGGTGCGGGTGCCCGTTCCTTGTTCGCGGGTTCCCATTGATCGCCGCAGCTTCTTCCCGCCTTCCTGGCGGTAGTGTTTGCGGGATTGATCGCACACTGTAACGCTTTGATGGTGGGGAAAGCAGTGTCCGCACCCCAGCGGCGCTGTTTCGCCGAGCAAGGTGTCACGAGTCCTCGAGCAAGTGTGCGAACACTTTAGGCTCACGCACACTACTTATCACAGTTCTCTCTTGCTGGTTTTCTACTTTTTTTTCTATATTCTTCCTGCCCACCGTTTCCGCTACTGCAGTAAAACCATCTGTACACGTCTGTTATCGACTTCCCTGCTCCACCCCTGCGTCTCCAAAGCTTTGAATTTTTCCTCGCGGAACGGAAAGGAACGGCTTTAAAAAGAGGGTAATAGGAGTTGGGCAGGTAACATATTTCGTAGAGGGAAACAAACCGACTCGGCACATGTCCGTTGCTGTGATGCCGCACGGGCGAGGAGAAAGATGAGAGAATTCACGTTGATTGAGCTTCAGACTCAAACGCACGCATCAAATAGTTTCCTCAGTTTGTAGCGAACGCGTACGGTGCTACACCATCCCGCTCTATCGTAGGTCAGCGGCACCCGGCAGCACAGCGAGTCGAATCAACTCTATCAATCCTCGGAGGACGTGGACGCACTAACTGGTCACCGCAGCAAAGGTGTAACGCTGCGTTCAGACATACCCGCAGCACTGACTGACTGACTGACTGACTGACTGACTGACTGACTGACTGACTGACTGACTGACTGACTGACTGACTGACTGACTGACTGACTGACTGACTCACTCACTCACTCACTCACTCACTCACTCACTCACAAAAACACACACACACACACATGCACGCACGGATGGACGCAAGCACGCTTTCTTTAAACTGTTTGCACTCCTTGAGTAGTTTTTTTCTTCGTAGTGCACGAACAAAGAAGACACGCGCTCCTCTTTTAGAGTCGCACATGCAGTTTATTGCACTCGCTCTCAGCAAACGCTGTTACGCAATTGGGATTCTCAACGAGTTATACTTGGAGACTAAGATGGCGACAACGCCGCTTGATAAGTGAGAGTGTGGTGCGTGCGGCTCAACGACTTTCACGACGCCGGTGTACGTCGTCGTCGTCGTCGTGCGGGCTTTCCGGCCGTTTTCGCTGGTGCCCGCATGCCTCGGGACTTGCGTAAAACTGATGCGCCGCTTGCGGCACTGTCGTTAAGTTACCGTAATAGCGAGTGCGAAGCGGCGTGTACTTCGGTATATAGGCGATCTCGACGACGGCAGCGAGAGTCGCGCGTTGCGCCGCCACTTTGAGCTTCATGGTGTACTATATATGTTAGACCCTGTAGGTGCCACCATGAATCCGTTGTTGCAATCAAGCTCGTTGCCCAGTTCAGGTGGAAGAACTCTCGGGATCCATTACGCATTCGACTAACACGACTCGAAGGTGAAAGCCATCTTCTCCTTCTCTGTCTTCTCACTCGATGCACTGATCCTTAACGAAAAGAAAAACAGCGCTTAGAAGACGGGTACAATAGAAGAACGACACACGATGCAAGTGCCGCTTAAGTAAGGTCGTTCTCTACTTATCCCCGTCTTTGCAGCGATGCATTTCCATTGTTCATGCAATACCAACTGGCCTAACGTCATTTACTATTGCAGAGATGGTTTTCTTCACCCCTTATCCAAAGCTTTTCTGGTCTGTCGTGGTGCAGCGGTGGCTATATGGTGCTTGGTGCTCCGTTGCTGATACGAAGATCGCAGTTTTGATCCGCAACACGGCGGTTGCATTTCGATGGAGGCGATATAGAAGTGTCCCGTGTACTGTGCGATGTAAGTGGGCGATAAAGATCACCAGATGGTCCCAATCTCCGAAGCCCTGCACTATACGGTGTCTCTCATATTCTTAAGTTGGTTTCTTGCGACGTCAAACCCCAGGTAACATTATTTTATTAAAGGTTTTCTGCCTCAAACGTGGTTTCGGACTGCCTCCAGGAACCGAGACATGGCAAACGTTCGACACCTCACCTGGTTTTACGTTGCCTGCGTGATCGGTTTACCTTTGATCAAGCTATACATGTCATAAATTGCGTCCTCACGTGACGTCACTTCCGTGACGTCGTTGGACGTCACATATTTCGGTGAAAGGTGCCGTCATGTGGTGACTCCATCGCGTGGGCGTGATATTTTGCATCACTCGTGCCGACTTGGACGGTCAAATTTCGTGCTTAGTCAGGCATCTAATTGTTTCGCTTTAATCAGAGGTGCCGTGCCTTGGCTAGTGCGCGTGACTAAACTGAGAATGCCCTATTTTTCATTAGTTTGGTGCGGAGTAGCAAACTAAACTTAGCCTCTATTAAGCTAGTTGTTCTTTTGCCTCCGTCATCTCGCTTTAATAAATCATTGTAGCTAGTATGGTATAGCCTAGTGGCTATGGTGCTTGACTGTCGACTAGTCAGGTCGCGGGTTCGATCCCGCTCACGGCTGTCGCGTTTCGATAGATTCTAAGAGCTGGAGGCCTGTGTTCGGTGTGATTTCAGTGTACGTTCAAAAAATTGGGGGGTCCTTAAGCTTCGGCCTTTAAAGGGTCCCTGAAACGGTTTTTTTCACATTCCGTTTTTGATTAGACCAGTACTGGAGCAAATCATTGGCACCACAGTTCAATCGAAACACCCATTATTAACAGAGCTACGGGTACTAAAAAAAAAAGCACCCTTCTCCTCCACTCCGCCTTTAACCCTCAACTGCCCTCAACGCTTCCCTCGAGCGCTCGAGGCTAAGCTCCGCCTTCAAGGCGCCTGCGTCACGATGTGGCGTGAGGCCGCATACGCGTAAATTCCTCCGCCGATCCGATACCGGCAGTCTGTGCTGCGCGTTTCACAACCAATCAGATCAGCTGGAAACGATGACGTCAGTTGAGCAGAGAGTGTCGCTTGGTGTATGGGCGGTTGAAAACGCGTTCGGCCGAGTCGCAGCGATCTCCGGCGATCTGGAGTGATTCGCAGCTTAGAAGCGTTGTAATAAGTTACACAGTTTACGCAGAGAGCTTCAATTGGTCTCCAAATTACTCGTGGGACTTGGTCCACTGGCCCAATGTGTTTGTAAAAAATTGTCAAAACCATTTTAGGGTCCCTTCAGGAGTTGAACGTGATAGCGATTAAAAGCGATTAAAAGCTTTTCGATCTTGCTATGCACACACTATGTGACCCCAGGGGTGCAGTAGCGTGTGAACTTTTTGTAAAAGGCGACTGGCTATGAAAACATAATATTTCCATGTTCTGACGCCCAGTGGCAATGTACGCTCCTCTCACGCATTATTACAATAGTATTTAATGCAGCATTGTGAAACATGAACACATGCCGTGTGCCTTTGTAAAGAATGAAAGTTACTTTCACTGCATTTTCAAGCAGAGGAAGCTATTTTAGCTGTATTCACAAGCAGAGGCATGACTGTGTCCTTGGTTCGAAAGTCGAATGACACAGCCATGCTTCTGCTTGAGAATACAGTGGGGACAACCTTTTCTAGCCAGTAAGAGATGGGGGAGCTGGGATTAGTTCATTTATATCTATGGTAAATAGTTTCGCGTTTCTGCTTTTTTTTGCGGCAGCTTCCATCTCATTGTTTTATCATTCTTGCAGATTACATTTGTTAATGTCTTACCTGACCTAATTGTGTCTTCAGACTTGTCTGTACGCCCGTGTTTGTGGAGATTTATGCAGGAAGATTTGATCGCTGTCCGATTTCTCAAAGTTCAATTTTCTATAAAATCATTATGCACAGTATCACGCAGAAAACTGTATAAAGATTTGTTATCCTTGCTTTTTCCACCTCCACTACACCACTCATTATATTTCGACCTTCCAGGACAGGATATACTAAAACGAGTCCGGCAAATGTATATTTCTCCTCATACGAAAAGCTTTTAAGTGTGAATACACTTTATAAGCGACCCCCAAACCATCCACCGCCGTCGGCGGCGTCCGCAGTCTTCTCTCTATCTTTAAAAGAAAGAGGACTTGGCGGGCCGCAGCGCGACGCTCTACCGAATAAGCCACGGACGCGACGCTGATATCGGTGTCAGTAACGCGCCCTATACCCCTCCACCTTCGCTCGCTCCTCCGCTCTGCTCGCTTGCTGCAGCTGCGCGCGCACCCTTCTCTCTCGCGCGCCCGCCTTCTCTCTCAGTCTTCCGTCGAGAGCGGGTCGTGAGGGGGGGGGGGGGGTAAAGTTAAAATCCGTTGGCATTCGCCAGTGAGTTAACATAAACTCCCCCGTGTGATCAAACTGCGATTCCCAGGAACCATTACACCACAAAGGCACCATAGTGTGATTAATAAATATAATAGTGCGAATTAATAAATACCCCTCATAGCATCACTCCGTGTATTCGCACTTAACCATGTTCACCATCGGGGAAATGCTTGGGAGTTTTTTTTACATTTGTTGTCCTCTATGCGATGTACCAGAGACAATAAAACACTGCTTTATTAGCTGCAAAAATGCCATTATGTTTTGGGACATCCTTCGACGAACCGTTAAAAAAAGATTTTAACATTAATTCACATACCATACATTATCTTCTCCCAACATGTCTATATGAAGTGCCCTTTGATATGTTCTTTCTTACGGAACTGAACGTTCTGTGTAAAACGCGCATGCTAGACCGTAATGCAGAAACAAAGACTGCTCCAACTTTGAATTTCGTGCGTATTGCCCTTCATCTAAAACACATTTATGAAGAGCTTGACTTTAAAACAGACTGGCACCCCATCTTGATCAGATGCTCATCCATACCAACCTAGAAGCGTGGCTCCGTCTTTTCGATGGAGCCTTCAGTGTGTAATCGATAGATAGATAGATAGATAGATAGATAGATAGATAGATAGATAGATAGATAGATAGATTGATAGATAGATAGATAGATAGATAGATAGATAGATAGATAGATAGATAGATAGATAGATAGATAGATAGATGGATAGATAGATAGATAGATAGATAGATAGATAGATAGATAGATAGATAGATAGATAGACAGACAGACAGACAGACAGACAGACAGACAGACAGACAGACAGACAGACAGACAGACAGACAGACAGACAGACAGACAGATAGATAGATAGATAGATAGATAGATAGATAGATAGATAGATAGATAGATAGATAGATAGATAGATAGATAGGTAGATAGATAGATAGACAGACAGACAGACAGACAGACAGACAGACAGACAGACAGACAGACAGACAGACAGATAGATAGATAGATAGATAGATAGATAGATAGAAGACAGAAGACAGATAGATAGATAGATAGATAGATAGATAGATAGATAGATAGATAGATAGATAGATAGATAGATAGATGGATGGATAGATAGATAGATAGATAGATAGATAGATAGATAGATAGATAGATAGATAGATAGATAGATAGATAGATAGATAGATAGATAGATAGATAGATAGATAGACAGACAGACAGACAGACAGACAGACAGACAGACAGACAGACAGACAGACAGACAGACAGACAGACAGACAGACAGATAGATAGATAGATAGATAGATAGATAGATAGATAGATAGATAGATAGATAGATAGATAGATAGATAGATAGATAGATAGATAATGTTCATGTTGCGGTGGAAGGACTTTCCATGGGCTCTCCAGCAGGCCCGTGAAACAGCCGACTGGCAAGGCCTTGATGTCCTGACATGGCAGACCTGAACCCAGCTCGTTAATCTGCAGGACAATTAATAAAAATTTTTCATCCTATAATGGTGTAGCGCTTACGTGGTGGGCCTTACTGGGAAAAGTCCTTGGTCCAGTACCCTCATGTTCTTCGCGATTACTTTCAGGATTAGTGTGGGTCTAGAAGACAGTGCTCCTCGATAAATACTGACTGGACACGTATTTGAGGATCACTGTAGCTCATATAAGCACACTTGCCATACGTAAAGTTGGGACTCTTAGCTGTTGTTTCTACGCCGTGAGGACCCTGTATGTAAATTCGATGGGTGGATCGATGGAAAGAATTTTATTGATAACATGTACATGATGTTGTCATTTGCCTGTTTAATCTCACAGCGGGACCGGAAGGTCAGGCCTCCTACTATAGCCTTGTCATGGGCGTGCTGGACAGCCAGGACTTGCTCACGTTAGAGTATGTAAACACTCGAGCTTGCGTTTTGTGAAATTCATTACGTTTTTTATTTTAGAAAGACAGGTATGTAGTAGCGCCCGTTGGTCAATCTCGTAGTAAAGGCAAAAAAAAAGAAGCAATGAAAAGTGCGAAACCTCCGAAAACAACTGGTGTGGCCGCACAATAGCGACGGCGTCGCGCCTCGCAGCTCGACGGCGCCGGACAGTTCCCAGCTGGGCCTGTGTACATGGACTTTAGTTAAAAGAAAAACGAAAGCCAGGAATGTTCAAAGTAATCTCCTGCCACTGTGGCGTGACTCGTTATGCCAGAGTAATGTTTTTTTTCTATTTATATATGAAAAATATATAAGAAAATATACGCTACGTTAGAGTTGTCTATCTCATAAAAATAAGAATATAGGAAAATGTATGCAGTAGCACTATGGACATTTGCAATATGTGGCGTATAAAGAAATAGTAGAATGTAAGGGCATAGTTCAGTACATATATAGTGTAGTCACACAACGGACAGAGTCCAGGCAGATAGTTTTGTAGACGTTTACATATATCGGGACTGCGAGATATGTTCATTAATAACTCAATACTATGAATCTGAATCCAGCGATCAGAGTCTAAACCCGTTACTATGAAACGGAGGAATGGTGTCTACAATAAACAGTTCATTAAAGTTGTGTTCATTAAACAATAACGAAGAACGGTCACGGCGTGTCTTTGATCATAAAGGTTTAGTCCGTGGTCTAAGCGCTTTGCTGATTGTATATAAGTGGTAGTGTATTGGTATTGTTAAACCAATCACTCAGTTGAGCGCGTTGACGAAGGCGCAAAATCACTAAATTAGTTTTCGCAATATAAACAGAAGCGTGCGTGGGTATTTTCACTGCCGTCCCTTTAGAACGGAACGAGTGATTGTATCACGTGGGGATTGGTGGTCTTGGCACATTAACCTCTACGGTACTGAAACCAAACGAAACGTGCTAATTGAATCACGCCCGCGCTGCTTGCATCCCATCTAGCGTGGCCGGGGCAGCACTTAATTATGATGGCTAATTATACAAAGTAGGCACATGACTCCCAGTACTTCTTGTTTAGGAGTGACTCCACGGTCGCCTTAAAGTGAAGGTGCCGTGCGCATTTTTTATCCAGCGGCCACGCTTCTGGAGGTCGTGCCATATTCAAAATCGAAACCATATGTAAGCAGTTACGTAACTAATACCCATGTTATACAGGCAAGCTAAGCGCGGTTACGACCAATCACGGTTAACCGATGTTACAGAGCTACTACAGAGCTGGAAACGCATATCGCGTTAGATGATGATGGTGATGATGATGATGATGATGGTGATGATCCTTTAGCTTGTTGGAACGTGCCCTCAAAGGGGGATCGGCCAAGAACGGGGTGGCATGGATCATCAAGTGAGTTGGTTATGAGTCAGGCATTCAGGTAGTCTCGTAGCCGGAAAGAACAATAACAATAGACTAACAAGGTAATCTTTTTGTTGCCATTATGTACGCACACAGGCAGACAGAAGAGAACTGGGAGTGGGGTTCCTAATTCACAGAAACATAGCTGGCAACATAGAGGAATACTATAGCATTAATGAAAGGGTGGCAGGTATCGTAATTAAACTGAATAAAAGATACAAAATGAAGGTAGTACAGGCTTATGCGCCTACATCCAGCCATGATGACGCTTCAGTTGAAAGCTTCTATGAAGACGTGGAATCGGCAATGAGTAAGGTAAAAACACAGTATACTATAGTGATGGGCGACTTTAATGCAAAGGTAGGGAAGAAGCAGGCTGGAGACCAGGCAGTAGGAGATTATGGCATCGGTACTAGAAACGCCAGAGGAGAGCTACTAGTAGAATTCGCAGAACGCAATAATTTACGGATTTTGAATACCTTCTACCGAAAACGAGAAAACCGCAAGTGGACATGGAGGAGCCCGAATGGCGAAAATAAGAACGAAATAGACTTTATAATGAGTGCACACCCTGGAATGGTTAAGGATGTGGAAGTGATTGGCAAGGTACGATGCAGTGACCATAGAATGGTACGGTCTCGAATTCGCCTAGACTTGAAGAAGGAACGACAGAAACTGATACGCAAGAAGCCAATCAATCAGCTAGCACTGAGAGGGAAAGTACAGGAATTCAGAGTGTCGCTGCAGAACAGGTACTCGGCTCTTAGTGAGGAAACCAACCTTAGCGTAGATACAATGAATGATAATCTGACGAGTATCATTACGGAGTGTGCAGTGGAAGTTGGAGGCCGGGTAGTTAGACAGGACACTGGCAAGCTTTCCCAAGAAACGAAGAACCTAATTAGGAAGCGTCAAATCATGAAAGTGTCAAGTACAACAGACAAAATAGAACTGGCAGAGCTTTCGAAGTTGATTAATAGACGTAAGGTATGCGATGTAAGAAGGTATAACATGGAGAGAACTGAACACGCTCTGAAAAACGGAGGAAGTGTCAAAGCATTGAAGAGGAAACTTGGGATAGGCAAAAGTCGGATGTATGCACTAAGGGACAAAGAAGGCAAAATAACTACCAATATGGATAGGATAGTTAAAATAGCGGAGGAGTTTTACAGAGATCTGTACAGTAGCCGAGACAACCACGACCTTAATACTATAAGAACTAGCAGTAACCCAGATTACACCCCACCAGTAATGATAGAAGAAGTCAGAAAAGCTTTGGAGAGCATGCAAAGGGGCAAAGCTGCTGGTGAGGATCAGGTAACATCAGATTTGCTGAAAGATGGAGGACAGATTGTGTTAGAAAAACTAGCCACCCTGTTTACGAGGTGTCTCCTGACGGGAAGAGTACCAGAGTCTTGGAAGAACGCTAACATCATCTTAATACATAAGAAAGGAGATGACAAGGACTTGAAGAATTACAGGCCGATCAGCTTGCTCTCTGTAGTATACAAGCTATTTACAAAAGTAATTGCTAACAGAGTAAAGAAAACATTAGAATTCAATCAACCAAAGGAACAAGCAGGGTTTCGAACAGGCTACTCAACAATTGACCACATTCATACTATCAATCAGGTAATAGAGAAATGCTCAGAGTATAACCAACCACTATACATAGCCTTCATAGATTACGAGAAGGCGTTTGATTCAGTAGAAATATCAGCCGTCATGCAAACACTGCGGAATCAGGGCGTAGATGAAGTATATATAAACATTCTGGAAGAAATCTACAGGGGATCAACTGCTACCATTGTGCTTCATAAAGAAAGCAACAGAATACCAATCAAGAAGGGTGTAAGGCAGGGGGACACAATTTCCCCAATGCTATTTACCGCGTGCTTACAGGAGGTTTTCAGAAGCCTAGAATGGGAGCAGTTAGGGATAAGAGTCAATGGAGAATACCTTAGTAACCTGCGCTTCGCCGATGACATTGCATTGCTGAGTAACTCGGGGGACGAATTGCAACTCATGATTACGGAGTTAGACAAGGAGAGCAGAAAGGTGGGTCTTAAAATTAATCTGCAGAAAACGAAAGTAATGTACAATAACCTCGGCAAGGAGCAGCGCTTCGAGATAGGTAATAGTGCACTTGAAGTTGTAAAAGACTATGTCTACTTAGGGCAGGTAATAACCGCAGAGCCGAACCACGAGATTGATGTAACTAGAAGAATAAGAATGGGGTGGAGCACATTCGGCAAGCACTCTCAAATTATGACAGGTAGATTGCCACTATCCCTCAAGAGGAAGGTATATAACAGCTGTATCTTGCCGGTACTTAGCTACGGAGCAGAAACCTGGAGACTTACAAAGAGGGTTCAGCTTAAATTGAGGACGACGCAGCGAGCAATGGAAAGAAAAATGGTAGGTGTAACCTTAAGAGACAAGAAGAGAGCAGAGTGCATTAGGGAGCAAACGGGGGTTAAGGATATCATAGCTGAAATCAAGATGAAGAAATGGACATGGGCAGGGCATGTAGCGCGTAGACAGGATAACCGCTGGTCATTAAGGGTAACTGACTGGATTCCCAGAGAAGGGAAGCGGGTTAGGGGGAGACAGAAGGTTAGGTGGGCAGATGAGATTAAGAAGTTTGCGGGTATAAATTGGCAGCAGCAAGCACAGGACCGGGTTAACTGGCGGAACATGGGAGAGGCCTTTGTCCTGCAGTGGACGTAGTCAGGCTGATGATGATGATGACGCACACAGAGCAGAGCAAACCTATCTGTGGCTATAACCTTTCTCGCCACAGAAAAACGCCACGCGCGCTCGCGGCATGCACTCATCGTGGGTAGGCGCCGCCATTTTCTCGGTTATCTGCCTAACCGAGGTTGCCGAGCTCGGTTTCTTAAAAGCGCGGTTAGCGGCATAACCGCGGTTTCGTCTGCCGTGAAATATCAGCGAACCTTGGTTAACGTAACCGCGGTTAGCGTAACTGCGGTTCAGACTGCCTACGTAACAAGGGTACAAGTTACCAATTATCGCCCTGTGACACGTGCTGGCAGAGCGTTTTAATTACGAGAGCGATATTCTGTGTCACACAAACTGTCGTAGAACTTCTTGTTGCCAAACTTCTTGAATATGAACCAGAAAGCAGGCGCCACATGGAAGAAGACGAGGCGTGCGTGAAATGCACGTGCATTTCAGCTCGAGGGCGTGCGTCGTCTTTGGAACGCCAACAAAGCACGCTCGGCATCTCGGTCAGGTGGCCTCTCTCGCTCCCTTGCCGTTTCACGAAGCGTTCGTGTTTCAGCAACCTTCTGGTCTCAGCTACCCGCACTTGATTCCTTGAGCTGAGGTTCCTGTGCGTACTTCCAGAGGAGAGGGAAAGGATCCTTGGTTTCCTCCATGTAATTTTAATGCGACACCGAAAGCTTTGTCAGCTACAACGGGCTGCGAGATCCATCGGGGTCAAGAAACCTGAACTGGAGGAGAGAGAAGCCTCTTCGCTCAAGAACATCGCGTGGGCCAAACACGCGGTAACCATCGTGGACGACTCTGCGGAACCTTCCAGAGTCCAGAAAGCCATGGGAGCGCCAGAAACCAATATGAGAGCGGCCATGCCAATCGGGAGCTCTCTGAAAACCCAGAGAACACCCAAGTGCCCGCTTCCCGAGGTACGTGTCAGCGCTGCAAATAACATTGAAGCACGTCGCAAAGACAGGATGAAATTCAGGCGCCCGCACTCGAGCCGGACTCCACAGCGCACGACCAGAAATGCCAGGATCAACCACCCGTCTGCAAGATCGCGGTTCTCCAATACCAGGTCCGTGCATTGTCGCTCACCTCATTCATGGATGCCGTGCCCGAGTGTTACCGTACCTACCAGAACGTCCTCGTTAGTGACCACCGCTGAAGGTACGAGGCCTCCTCGCCAAGTGAGGCGTTCTGTCTCATCCTCTGCCCTACGCACGACCAGAAGGACGACGCGCTGTCGATCACGGACCTCCTCGCCAAGCACTAGTGAACTAGTCTTCATCCTTTCTACGGGTCATCGTCGACACATACGGTCGTGTTTACCACGACGAGGAAAACGTAGCGTTTTAGCTTATCCGAAAACTCGTCGCCTACTGCGACCGTGCGCACCAACACCAGCGCTACGAGGCCTTCCTTTCTATGGCAAACGAAGCATTCCTTTAGTTCATGGCAGTGGCGGAGGTTTTCGGCATGAACTGTCATACTCGTCCTTCGGGCTACGGGACGTCACCAACGCGCCACACGACATCGACCAACGTCCCTGTTGCGAAGCGTCGCTTATGACTGAGGAGCACGTTGACGGCATCGCGTACCTACGGCCTCGCGTATTATCGCTGCCAGGTCGAGAAGTTCTTGAACGCCGTGAGGTTCGTAACTCGAAGCATGGCCGCAGCCACAATCTACCGGGCCTACAGCCTTCACAGCGGGCCCCTTGTCGAGTCACTCCACAGTTGGCAGCAGTGGCGGCTCCGAGCCGTGCGGAAGTTTTGATGGTACCTGTGCTCTGGTTGCGGTGTCGGGTCATGGGCCGAGGTGGCTTGTCGTCCCTCTGCGGAGCCGGGAACGCAATGACAAGGGCCACATCTGGGACCACCGTTCCCACACCAGCGAGCCATTACCAGGCGCAGCACGACATGGCTTGGAATGACAGCACTGGCGAAGGTCGATTCGAAACGAAGTAGCGTTGCCAATAAGCCGGGAGCAACGCGCTGGTTTAGTTCGCAATCTGCTGCAGCAATACTGGCGTCAGTGTTTGAAAGACACGGCGATTCGAGTGTGAAGATCGGGTGGCGTATCGTGAAATAGTATGGACATTTATGTGCCGAATTTGGTTTCACAATTACCTACTTGTACATTAAATATATTGAAAAATTCTTTGCTTTATACTGTTCAGACGCATTCAGTAGCATGGATGGGTTTAATTGGGTCGGTGCATCGTTCACGCAGAAGCTGTTCATGCAGAAAGCAATCTCTTCTTTGCTAGCAGCTTTTGTTGACATGCCACTCGCTGCGAAGCTTTTGAGACCACGCGCAGCTTGATGTCTTAAGTATGGTTGGTCCCACTTGGACCAGCCCTGCATGGTCACGCACCAACACTGCACGTGTAGTCGCGCTCTCTTTGAGTTCAAACACGCTGGCTGTGCTCAAAGTGACCCCAAACTTGAACAATGAAATCGACAAACGTTAAATTCGTTCTGACAGTACCACTGAGAGAGTGTGATTGAGTATTTGTTTTCTCTGTAGGTGCCGATTTGCAATGTTAGCACCATTTTGAGCCCACGTTCAAGACACGGCCCCTGAAGCATTTCCTGTGGAGATTGAATAGGAGGTGTTAGCTCTGTTGTTTCAGCTACGCGTTCGATGCGAGGCGTTGCAACGCCAACCCTTCACAATCGCCGCTTCCTTAAGGTCACGGCCACGGCCTTGCGGTCGCGTTCCTGTGCTCGCACCGTTCACATGCAACATTACGATCGAACTCTCACTCGTTCGAAGGCGCTTCTGCGTTGCTCTAACCGCGCTGAACGACTGAACGTGCAAGAACAGCGCTCGCCAGTGAGCAACAACTTTATTCATAGAAAAAATAAACCTTTCTTCGCAGGAACGCGAGCGATGTTTTTCTATATATCTTGCACCTTAAACACTGCGCAGCGCTGGCTGTGGAAGAATTGTCGCCTGGGAGCGTGTGGCCGCGGCCGTTGTATTACCCTTCACGAAACAGCCTCTGGAGACATCTAAGATGACAAGTGCAGTAGGCACGGATACTTATTGTTGGGGGAAAATGCTGCAGTATTTCCTGCAGCCCGTAAAAGGGGAACACAACTCAGTGACGCAGCGGAGAGAGTAAGGGAATGAAATAGTAGTAGGCATTAGATAGGCATCAGGAGATGCAGCAGGACGACAAATGGGTCAAATTGAGGAATAGCTTCATGCGGGCATTAAGGAAAGCTTTAAAGATATATTTATGATAAGGTGGGGGCGATGATGACGACGTTCGCGTCAGCCATGGTGTCATCTCTCCATTTGTCTTCGTTAGCGCTTCTTTCCTCACTGTAGAAATTTTCTTGACGATGAACTACCGACTAGTCCAACCACTCACGGTAATCAACAACAGCAGCAGCAGCAACAACAACAACAACAACAACAACAACAACAACAACAACAACAAAACTCCAAAATAGAATACTTTGTGCCACAAGGTGCCACATCAGCCTATATGGTGCATATACAGAATAGAGCTTCGCCTTCTTGCAGCCCCACTGCTTAGATCTTACGCCACTACACCTTGTATAACTACACCTTGTATTTTTATGCTTTACCACAACTGCATTCGTTCCTGTCGTGGAGTACTTTTTGTAGAGCAACAAAGGTATACCAAGATTCATGAAAGAACAAAGACGAAATTTTCATGGTGACGTTTTCTTTTTTGTTCTTGCTCTGTTTCGAACATTGTTCACACTACACAAAGCGGCTGTGCGTATTGAGTTAATATGCCCATCGAAGCTTATCAAAATGCGACCAAATTAAGCGTCAGCAGTAAGGCAATACGGTGGGTAGCGAGAGTTTTAATTAACACGTCTTCGCCCACCCGTGTTTGTCAGGTATCCGACAACTTTGCCGTTTTCCGTACACTTTCGACGGTGCACGCACGGAAGCGGAATCCTCGGGGGTGGCACGAAAAACGTGGCGTCCCCGTCGCGGCAGCTGGAAACGCCATCTTCCGTCGACAGCTTCGCGACTCTTATATGCAGCTTTCCAGGTTATACCTATAGTGCTTTTGGTCGTGAATTAATCAGGTCTTGGTTAACATTACCCTAATTCTGCTCTTTATTGGCATGGTGTTTCAAAGGAACGTTTTTAATCTGCACAAAACAAGCTGTTTAGCTTTGGTTGAACTCTTTCCGTGTTTATTTTGTAGCGTAAGCTACACTAGCCAATGTTGAGCAGTTTCACGTGGCCTATATCGAGAGGCGTGCGGCGCATGCCCGAGCAGCACTGACGTCACATGGCGCACAGCTGCATGGTGGCCCTGGAGAAGGCCTGGAGGCTCCTTGAGTGACGTGCCTCTAGCGGGCTGAAGTTTGACTCGTGGGAGCTCACTTGCTAGTCCATCCATCCGTCCGTTCGTCTATTCATCTGTGCGCCCATAGCTCACGCTATAGGCACATCCTGGCATAGTCGAGCTAAGCCATTGCTATTTTTTTAAATTTAATAGCGGTGTTGCTTTAAGCGTGCTGTCAGTCTGTGACGAGTGAACAGAAATTATAACCGTCATGAACCGGCTCATGCTCCTTTCGTCCTCTTCTGGTTCACTTCCAGAACACGTGTGCCAGGCTTTGTTAGGCACGGCATATACATAAGCTTGAGGGGCGAGAGAAAGAGTACACACAGAGAGAAGGTGAAATAGAGAAATTCGTGGCGTGCAAAAATTCTTGGCGAGGAGGGCTTCGAGCCCGCGTACACACGATACGAAACCACCTGGTCACCCAGGCACGCGAACAGGGAGCACCGTAGCCTTGCAAGGTGGCAGCAAATGGAAGGGAGGGTGAGGAGCAGGGAGATGAGGAGGGAGAGAGAACGTAGCGTAAAAAAATGATGAATAGCGAAATGGATGGAAATTGAGTATACCAGAAAAAATGATATTAACAAGGGAAAGAAAACTAAAGAGGAAACGAAGGAGGCCACTAGGGTCAAGCTGCGTAAATATATTTAGGGATATGCCCAATGACTGTGAATTTTCGCTCTCGTGCCGCTTTGCAGTGGTGGTGGTGGTGGTGTACTTAGGAAAATAGCTATAGAAAGAAGGGGAAAAAAGAGGGAAATTAATCCTTGATGGCCGCACTGTATGTCAAGTTTGAGCAGCTCACACCCAATCAGCGGCAATCTGTGGATAAGAGGGAAGGGAAATAAATAAAAGAAAGAAGGAGAGGAAAGAGGGGAATATTTGAGTACGTGCCCAGAAGGACGTAACATGTGTTTACATACGTATGCATGCACCATAGCAAAGCGGGAAATGTCACAGTGATGTGATGCTTGGTTTAGCGCATGAGTGTCGAAGGAAGCGCAAACACTAGCATCAAGAGTAGGCGGTGTTGGCATTGTGTGAATAAATAGGATATTGAAATTTAACCGGATGTTATCGTCGATATCATGCCCCGATTTTGGAAGTGTGTGGAAGTGGCCCAGAAATAATTTGTTGCATTATACTTCAACGGCTCCTATACCACTCCGAGTTCAAGAGGAGCTCGAAGACGGTGACGAGAGTGGCGTGGCCATCGCGGTCACCGTCATCGTCGGTGGCGTAATCAATATACATGAAGAAGTACATTTGAAAAAAAAAAGAGACCAGGATTGACTGAGAAAAGAACCAAGGCCCTCTTCGTGTCAGTGAAGTATTTTACCAAAGAGCGACGCAGGAGCTCGAAACCACTTTGCAAAAATACTATGTACATGCTGGCGTCATTCAGGGAAATTTAAGGAATCGCCTTAACCTGTCAGTCCAACGCGACAGAAGAGTGAAATAACAACCAGTCATCGCACAATGCTAATAGTGCAGCGATTGTGCGGTTTTATGCCTCTCACTCACGGCGAAGTGCAGTTCTTCGGGATCAGCTGCACGTGGCATCAACGAAATGAATATAATGCGTCCTTGATGTGTAGTGGGTATAGAGTTATCGTCTCACTCTATCTTAAAGGGCTACAGCGCTATTTACGCTGTCTGTGTTGTCGTTTCCAGTTTTTCGGGCTGTTGCATGTGCTGCAATGGGACGCAATGCCTACGCTATGAACAATGCAGCGTGATTTCGTTTTTTTTTCTTTTTCCTCAGCATTCCTGGCTTATTTTTTTGTATGCCCACTTACGTACATGCATTGTTAGAACAACAATGCTCTTATATTTGCGTTTGTTTTCTCTGTCACACGTCAAGCAGAGGGAGCGTTATTTATGGAGACCCGTCGACGGCGGCTGTCCACGCGTCTCTATAGGTAAACGATGACACGACGTGCTGGGAGTGAGAAGTGTACGCGTCAGGCGCTCGTCAGGTTTTGATTAATAATGTCTATTCCTGCAGGCTCCGATGCGGCAGTGTAGATTGCCTCTAAACACATTTTGCTTGTGGCGCTCGCTTACTTATTTCTCCCTATGGCTGGGGCGTCGCCTACGGTATATAGCCTACAGTAGCGGCTGCTAGGATGTCCCTCGTGAACACCCTGCTGGCTTAAACTCCTCAGGGCCGTTTAATAATGTTCTTCACTGACTGAATTTTGCTAGAGAAAACTGCAACGCATTACTTCGTTGCCCGAAAATATCCCGCATCACTGTTTGAATGCGTGTATCATATCGAACATATAGCGCGAATAATTGACAGACAACGTAGGCATGCACGATTTTTGGGCATTTGCATGAAGTGGTGGCAAGCCACTACGGGATAAGAAACTCTCAAACGTGCTACCGGTACTCTTTCTTCTTTCTTTTTATTGGAGGGGGCAGGCCACTCACAAGACGTAAACGGCGGATTTTCGAACCATAAACGGAGAGAACGTGCTTGTTTTTTTGGGTGTTTTGCCTTTCTGCGCTGTTAAAACTGTCATACAATTCTGCCCCTTCCCGTGAACTGTGAACAACACAGTGAGACGATACCCGTGGAAAGAATTGAAAAGCTCGAAAACCAGCGCACCCTCTTTCTCACGCGAACTCTAGGGACACCGAAGTGCTTGATATATATATATATATATATATATATATATATATATATATATATATATATATATATATATATATATATATATATATATATATATATATATATATATATATATATATATATATATATATATATATAGTTTTCATACAAGAAAACAATGCACGATATGACCGCCGTGCAGGGGTGCTAGTCTGAACACTATTTCCACTATATTGTCAAATTTCTTAATAGTGGTATTTTAAAGCCAATCAGAAAGATCGTATCAGCTCACCTGGCCAATTAGCACCGATCAATAGCGGAATCTTACAACACGGTGGAATTCGACAATGTTCAGAATAGCACCCCGGGTCATGCTTTTGTCCCGTTTTTAATACTATGTTTGCATTGTGCTTGTGTGCTTTTTTCAGAGGGGGGTAGAAGGGGGGGGGTAACAAAACTTGATCTCTTCTCAATATGTTTAGTCTCCTGCAGAACTACGCATGTATATATGCGCCTCTTCTAGCAGTGCCTTTTGTGCCAGTACTTGGACACGTGAGTGCAGAACTTCGACTGTGCTCATCCTTTAGGACACACTCAAATTTTGCGCTCCCGCTCATGCATGCATTCATGCGAGCACTCAAAGGCGCTGCCTGTTCTAGCAGAGATCTCGTCTCTACCAGCGCGCCGCTCTCGGCAAACATTCACTTTCACCTCGCCTATTCAATGCAGAGATGGCCGGAGGGGCGTTCACGTTATTGCCGTGGAGCTGGATAAAAAACAAAGAAAAACAAGGAACGCCCTCAACGTGCGTATTTGGTTGGAGGCTGCGCCCGATCGACCGTGAAATCAGTGCCACCATCCTCCGAATATCCCGCTTCCCTCGGAAACCAGAATACTATACTACTACCACGTACATACCCCTTTTACCATTCTCTCGTACGCTGCAAGGCCAGCAAACGCTTCGTATTGAAGGATGGCCTGGCGTTCCGCATGGCTCGCGCCAACTCGCGGCTTTCTCTTTCATTTCTCGTTTTTTTTTTGTTTATTATATCGGGCTTCCGATTTCGCAATCCGACTGCGCCTGCGTTCGTGGTCGCACCGTCAGCTGCCGCTCCGGCTGCCGCATAGACGTACTCGCGTGTCCGACATTCGAGTCGAAGCCAATGGCCCTGCTGCATTCCGCCTCGCCATCGTGCAACGCCGTTTGCGCAGCAGTAATGTCTACTGCGCAGGCCTTTCCCCCTCACTCCTCGTTTCCTTTCTTTCGTGCACGCTTTTCGTTTGTTGTAGGGGCCTCCAGCGACAACATTCCGAGGTGTCAAATAGGCTGGCGTGTCGTGCTGTATCCGGCAGCTTCGTCGCATTCGGTGGTCGTGTGCTAGACGTCCGGACGATCGCCCCGCGAGTTGTACCTGTATCAGATGTGAAACAGCTCGTAGATTATCCTGCGTAACGCTGTCCCTCCGTCCGCACTGTGCTCCTCTGGCCGCAGGTGTTTGGGTGGTGCCAAGTAGGTCACGCCTTCCGCCGGAGAGCGCGCGCGTGTACATCACTCTCTCCCTAGGCTGTCGCCGCTCGCCTCGTGTCATTTCTCTTGCTTCACCCTCTCCACCGCTCGCAACGTTCGAGCGCACATCGAGCGAACTGTCTTTCTGCGATAAAACTTACAGGAAACCCAACCCTCTTCCCGTGTCCTTGCGTTTCAAACAAACGTTCACTCGAGTAAACGCTATGCCGAGTTTTGCTTCAAACTGTTCTTCCAGCACTTGCGTTGACTCCTCTTTCGAACGGGTCAACACTGTCCGCACCGCTGCTGCTTCACATCCATCAGGGTTCCCTTCGGGGAAATGGTCCATATTTTTTTTCTGTATTCTGTTTCTTATAACTTTTTCATTCTACTGTTCCTCCTTTATGGGCTGCTCGACTACGTAGTCCCTTGTGAAATGCAGATGTTTGTCATCTTTATTTTCATAACAATAACTCTCCGATTCTGATGGTCCCACTAGACGATAGAAAGCGTGATGTGTGTGGTTCTTCCGGCACCTTTGGTGCCGATACTACATATTCGCCTCAAGTGCGAATGCAGCGTAGTGGCAGGAAATATCCCTATTGCAGCCTTGATAAGCAAATGAATTTCCAGACAAGTGTGGGCAACACATAATATTTACGATGGTTTGAGAACATTTCGCGAGGAAGTCGCATGCTTCCGTTGCTGGAATGGGCACACGACGCAAACTTTATGCACTTTTGGTATGCAGGTCATTTGTAGACAGTGACAAAGCTGTATACGGGTTGGGAAAGTGCCAGCTCACAGGCCGTATTCAGCGATGTTCCGTACTACGCCGAAGAATTCCCATTCAGAGACGGGGAAATTCTCTATTTTGGGGATTTTCCCCTTCAGACGTTCAAGAAATTCCCAGCATATTTCCCTGAACAAAAGCACTAATTTCTGCCCCCATCCACGCGCACACATGCTATACTTATACGTGTAAGACGTACTGGCAAATAATGACTAGCTCCTCCACTGCTGCACAAAAAAGCATAGCTTTATTAATTCATATACTTAGTACACTGCACATTGTGGCCTTCAAGTGTAACACCAATATTGAACTATAGAATTTGCTCCGTGTAAATATGAGAAACAAATTTCAAGTGCTATGCTTGTGCGGTCCATGTGCCAGAACAGATTACAGCCGATGAAGGGTGCACTGTAACCACTAATTATCGGTCGTCTTAAAAGAGTTTAACCATTCCTGCAATTCCCTGCTATAACATGAAAATCCCCTGCTTCCCTTCGGCTTAAGATGACAGGCGCAAATTCCCCGGAAAGGGGAAAATTCCCTGCATGGAACATCACAGTACGGTGTTCACTCAGTTTATATGTTCAAGGCTTCTCTTTTCTCCGACTAAATATGCTAATGACCGACCACATATGCTAATGATATGTGATCGTACGCCCTGCATATTATATTGGCTGATGTTTTCACTGACGAACAAAGATTTTTTTGTGAATGCGCGCACTATCACCACATTCATCAGGCTGAGCATGTCAACGCCCAAGGTAGCCGCGACCGACAAATCTGTCTGACCGACTTCACTCTTACTTCTGGATGACGTGGCGCGCAAGGAAGTCCGCGGGATGTTCATTGCGCCTCGGGTTAGGCTTAGAAAGTCATTACTCGGTGATGACAACCCCAGAGAGCTGGTGCCGTTCGAGGAACGGGATCTTGAAGTGCCAATAGCGTCGTTTATATAACGCTAAATAACGCAGCGAACATAGCGTCAGTGATTTCTTAAACATAACGTGATTTCAGTGTGATCTACGCCACCCGCGTAGTTGAACTAATAAACCGCACATATCAAGACTATATTGTCATAGGGTACTTGGAAAAAGTACCGATTGAACACACACACACACACACACACACACACACACACACACACACACACACACACACACACACACACACACACACACACACACACTCAACCGCGCACCACTCACGCACGCACACACACACACATTATAGGGTTTTGCATTCGAATGTTCAGAGGCTTCTAATGCGAGCCACTGATTCCTGTCTCCGTTGCTCTAGCCGCCCACTTCTCAGATAGCTTTCCAACCGTTGCTTAATTATGCTATTTGATCTCTTGCTCCTGGAGCCTCCACGAACGCTCACAGGTGAGCTAAACGTCGTAAGACTCCACGATGAATTCGAGGTAAAGGCGCTTTCCAGCAACATATACGCACTAGCCACTGCTACAAATACGATTAGCAAAAAGGGTTCTCATAATGACGCTACGAAGGGTCCTGAGATGTATCACCCCTCAGAACGACATAACTGTAGAAGATTGTCGGGACGTCAACAGTCGACTCGCAGGCCCGATGTCAGTCGTGCAAATTGCAAGCGCACGCAGTAGTTCCTTGTGGTCCATCACCTACTTCTCTCCCTTTCTCTCTTTAATTTAGCCTTTTTGTAATTGCCTTGGGTATTATCTCTTGTTTTACTCGAGGGTTCACTTTGTATGCTGTTTCGCAAGGTCTATTTTCAATGCTGTTTATTTCGTTCTCAAACACTTAATTTCCAATTAACACCTTACATTGGCGCAATTGTCTTGCTCTGTTTTTTTTTCTTTTTGTAGGCCCAAGAGCGATTGCGTGCTCAAAGCCGCATTCAGACTCGTCTCAACACTCCGTACTCTACGAACGTACGCATGCGCTGTCACCCACTGCACGACACAAAAAAGAGCGGTCGTTGGTCATTAGAACCGCCGCCGTTTCCCACCGCGCTTTCTCCCGAAATTTCCCACGCTCCGACAAAACCATGTCGGAGATCCTATTTTCTTTCTCTCTTTTTTTTTCTATTTCCTTGTGAGACCTCTTACCTCGCGAAAGCAATGTCACCAACAAATAAGCAAACGTATGCAAGCGCGGCTGCTCATACGGGCGTAAAACATTAATTGCGGACAATCTCTCGTTCTCTCTTTTTTTTTTTCCTGCCGGAGTCTCTTTCGCCCGGCATAAACGGCCGCAAACAGACTGTGAAAACGAGGGTGCTGAGGATGAATGCTTTGTGGCGCGGGGAAGAGTCATTTTCGGAGCCAAGCCTAGTCAAGACGGTGAAAAAGAAGCCGAGCTCGGTTCTCGGCCCCACGGTAATTATTTTTTGCGGACTCCCCTTGGAATCGTCATACGAGCTACTCGGTGTCGTTCGGCTTCAGTGCTTACCACCCAGTCCTGCAGGCATGTTTTGTACACGCGAATGCGGTGCCTTCTCTGGTTTCGTCAATCTAACCACATGACACGATGACGCGTCTATGGTTCATCCGTGCGCCCGTGCACATTGCCGAAAAATCTAGCTTCTCGACCCCGCGGGACCTCTGCGTCGTGAAAGCGAGGCGTTAACCACTGGGCCACTCCGGAGCACATCCATCCAATCCTTCGGTCCACTTGTACCCCAGAGCAGTGGGAAGGCACCCTTCCTAACGGCGCCCCGGAGGTCTACCGGGCCCTCATTCTCAGAACCTGGGCTGTCGCAGATGTTACCATAGGTGTCCTGGAATAGAGACCTCCCCGTTTTTCTTGAATTCTCATAATAAAATGTTTTCATCAACCCCGTAGCGCGCTCGCGCTGCATAACTTTGCAACTTAGTTGCAATGTGGCAAGTTTTTTTTATCCCATCAAAGATTATATATTAAGTTTATAGAGGGGTGGGGGGCGTTACTAACACAAGGGGTGCTAAAGAGGTCTCTTGGTATGTCATGTTAAGTGAACATAAAAGTGCATGAGATATAAAAATGCCATAGTACAGGTTAGGCTATTTCATGTTTAATTATAGAGTGATGCAAGCATGAAAGGGTGAAGGTTAGCTTTGTAAGAGAGAAATAAATGACTGTAAAATATACTGAGACTTGTCAGTAGCTTATTCTAAAGCGGTATTGCAGCTTGTGGCCAATAAGTGTAATCGTATTAGGCATCTCCGCTTCATACGCGTTACTGTTAAGACCCCGGAACGTTTGACAGGCGCACGTGAACGGCACGTGGTATGATTGAAAAAAAAAATCGCGTGCAGTACACGTTCGTTACTTCTGTGCTTTGCCAATCGCGTTTTTTTATTTCCTGATCTGATTTCTTATTTTTCTGCCGTTGAAGCCTGCCAATGGCATAGCCAGGGATGTGTCTTCACGTTGAGGAATGACTAGGAAGAAACATATTTTATAACTTTTCTTTTGTACTCAAGTACATGGTCTTATGGTTATTGTATTGGAGCTGCCTATCCTAAGTACAAGTAATCTCATTCCGGCTGCGGCGGCGGAATGTTGAACGAAGACAAATGCTACCGGTATGCGTGCTTTTATGTAATGTGCACGTTTAAGAGCGTAAGGTGTTTGTAACTACTTTAGTTCCACACTAAAGTGTCTCTTATAATCACGTCGTTCTATAGGATGGAGCACCCTATGAATCTCTACTAGAACTTTTTTTTCGAATGCATACTTTACTTTAATGCATACTTTACTGTACTTTGTTTGTGTTAACTTTGCTTAGTGAAACAACTCTAGCCATTCTTTCTTCAGCAGCAGATGTCATAAATACAACACTAAATGAAATCTGAACTACCCTCTCACCTTTTCTTTCTCACCTTTATTACACTACATTATAATATAGTGTACTATATTATACTACACTTACATACTTAACTACATACTTTTTATTACTGTGCATATACGGGCACAGACGTGCATTTTTATTTTTTTCATCTGTTGTATTTCTGTCTTTTTCTAATTCTGTGTCTATCTCTCTATTTCTTGCTTCATTTCTTCTTTCTATTTCCCTATTTCTTTGATTTTTTTCTTCTTCTCTGCTTTTGTTTCTTTCCTCCATTTCTATCTCCTCTTTTTCTATGCTGTGCTTCCGTCTACCCTTTTCCTTGCTTTCTTCCTAACCCTTGCTGCTTTCTTCCTCGAAACCCCTTACCTCTTCCAACTTATTGCTATACTTCACCATACGAGGCTATGCTATGCTCTTCTAACGTGCCTTGAGAGTTGAGTGGTTAAGACGCTCGCCTTCGTGTCGTGGAAAGGCGGAGTCGAACCTCGCTTAGTGAAAAAATTTCTTTCACATAATATTTCACTCTTTCCTGCTAACTTTCTTTTTTTCTTTCTCACTGTACTTTGTTTATCGCCTATCACAGTTATTTCATCCAACGGCCGCTCGCTGGATTTCGTGCCGGCCGATTGTGCCCCCGCGATCTCCGACGACAGCGCAGCTCTGGCCGACTGGGCTCGCCCTACGCCATCTCCTGACGCCGGCAAGAGCTCTCGCCGAGTGGTGCCCCGTCCTCGGACTCCTGCGAGGACGGGGCAGGAGACCGAGGACGGGGCACCTAATTTTCTCCTTATTTCAGTATGTGGGTCTCTGTCCGTGCCCCATCTCTATCCCTATCCCTGTAATCCTCCCTATCCCTTTTAATCCCTCCTTACCCCCATCCCTCGTGAATCCCTGTTGAGGTGTCGCACTATGATTCATGCAGTTACGGGGCTCACTTTTATCTTCTTTTCTCTCATTTAGAACCACCTACATACACACAAATAGGTGCACGTTTTTATGGGGGGGGGAGGGGGAGCGAAGCAGAAGAAAAAGATGTGTACTAAGATGAGTAAGAGGAAGATAGTATATGCCTGTTCATAATGATAGTTCTTTTTATTTACGAGTCGTACGGAAGTGTTGTATTTACGAATTTTCATATACGACAAAACAGCTTCATGGTAAAAAAAACTAAATAAATAAACGAGCAATTTCGTTCTTCAACTGTGGCTAAGCGATGCTTCACAACGCTAGAACCCAGCTGCTCGTCGCCATGGTGCGTGCACAACACAGCTAGCTCTTGTCTACAGAGCCCGTCTAGATTCTGACACTTCATCACTTTTATTTTCCCCTTCTCATTGCCGTCTTTGAAAATATGCAGGAAAAAAAAGCGATAGCGCGCAAATCTTTAGGCGAGTGGTTACGCCGGGAAGCGGAAACACTCCGGGCTCTCGCGGAGATGAATGAGAAGAAAAGGAGCAAGACAAAAGCGATGCCACCCGCCCGGAGGAAGCTGGCTGTGGAGCAAACAAGCACGTGCATGAGGGGGAGCGCGTGTGGTATTCTAGAGTGCGTGACAGCGATGTGCGGATGCTCCCACCCTGGAGGAGAAGACATATAATAAGATGTATATAAAGAAGAAGATCCCCTGTTCACACGGGAAAGAGAGCTCGACTCGGTTCCCCCCTGAATAGGAAGACTGGAACGATAAAAGATCACGTATATATAAACGAAAGAGCGCATATATATATATATATATATATATATATATATATATATATATATATATATATATATATATATATACGCACGTGTACAAAGCTTTTTTTTCCTTTTCGCTGCTCCGCAACTCTTTCTGTTCGTCACATAACAGCGATATGCTAACCCAAGGTTCTTATTCTTGTCGTTCTTGTTTCACTAAGAACGTCTCGGTTTTTCTTCTTTTTTTTTGCATCGTCTCCCAGGCAACACTCTCGGTCCATCTTTGTTTTGTCTCCGTATTAATCACAGTTCGCCCGCTCCCCTACCCTATTAGCCTCGAGACTTGTTACTTCGCGCGTCTCCGTTATTAGCAGTCTCCAGTCTTTGTGGCGGGGGATTTCTTTCCCTCTCTTTCTTCCCGCGCATCTGTCTCGGGGGCTTAAGAGCTTCGTGGCGCGTTCTCCCTTCTGTGTTCCTATGGTTACTCGCAGTTTTTTTGTTTTTCAGTTTTTCTTGACGTATTTAGGTGCCAGTTGCGTTCTTTTGTTCTTCTTTTTTCTATCGTGGGAGCCGTTTGTATGTCACTGCAGGTGATGCCACGAGTGTTCCTTGTTTTCGTGTAAATGCAATGCATTTGTTTATTTTGTTTTTTCTTGGCTTTCTCTCTCTCTCATCGTTTACACTTTACCACGTGTGACTAACTTTCACTTGTTTTGGCCCCGGGGAAACACGCAGGAGCTGAGAAATCGTGGCGTTGCGAAAAAAAAACAAATCAACAAAAAAGAACAGTGAATGAAGTGTCGACAACGCGCGAAGATTAGAAGATTAGCGTTGCCTGGAGGGGCTCCTCTCAACAGTTATGTTTCTCACTTGTACGTCACTATGCTGCTGCTTCTTAGCGGGTGGCATGGGCAGAAGAGACGTCAAATTAACGGGCTTTGCGAGGCAGCCTGGAGCTAAACGTTCTTGCAGGTACGCACGAGATGTTTTGCATGCAGCGTGCCGTGTTTCTCGCGACGCAAAAGAATGATATCGGGTTTGGCGGGAGCGGGTTTCATTGCTGGCGGAAAGGAGTGTACATTGGAAGGACTCGGGAGCAGGTTAAGTCGGAACGCAGCGCTTAAAAAAGCTGTTGTCCTCTCCTTCCTCCTCCACTCTACCTTTCTTCATCCTTTGCCTTTCGTTTCCCAAGTCCGCCTCGGTAGCTGGGTGCACGGCTGCTGACACGATGGTCGCGGGTTCGATTCTGGCCGTAGCGGTTGTATTTGAATGGAGGCGAAATGGTGGGTGCTCGCGTACTGGGCAATGTTAGTGCACCTTAAAGAACACCAGTTGGGTAAATTTCCGGAGCCCTCCGCTACGGCGACTCTCGTAATCATATTGTCGTCTTGGGACATAATACTGGATATATTACTATGTTATTAAAGACAATAGTGCTTTTTGGGGACCTTCCACGCAAAAACTTTGGTCTGTCTGTCTGGCTAGCTGGCTGTCTGTACATTTGTCTGTTTGTCCACCATTACCGTGAAACGGGTACTCTAAAAAGCACCAGACGATACCCCGAACGGCCGAACCCATCCGCAGCGCCCACCAATGTTGCTCAAGGATCAACGTTCATATATGTGCGATTGTCAATTAAAAAGCAATTATTGCGCATATCTGAAGCACCATAACAACACATATATATTCTGCATATTCGTCATTTACTAGAAAAGGCATAAATTAGTAATTCTAAGGACCATAGCGCTTGTCACACTGCGCTGGCCATGTAACGCTTGCACGAAGAAGCGATTGTTTCTAACGCTTTGCTATGACGACACGGTGGTGGCACCTACCCGTCGCCTTGCGTTCTACACATTATCACCTCTGAGACGGGCGCGCACGCCCGTCTCAGGGCCACGCGCTTTGTTTTCCAAAAAGAACTGCCAGATGGCGCTCATGTCTCACGTGTGACGTGACTTTTATTATGCCTTTCCTTTCCCCGCTCACGCTGACTTGCGCTGTTTTTCTAGGCAGCAGATGTACCATATTTTACTGGCCACATTCGCGTGAACAGCTAGAATAGACGGTGTGTGGTTGACTCTCGTGTGAACTGACCATGACGGTATTTATTCGCGTACACTGTGGTGTATTATTAGACGGGACACGTCAGTGTGCTGTTTTTTTTGTCTTTCTGCCAAATGTAGACAGAAAGAATGCCTGCTTTGCATACGCCGTAACATTTCAACTTGCTGTCGCAAAGTGCCGGGCAATGACAACGTGTATGTGGAGCATCCTAAGAGACATCATTCGGGGTACAGTGACGAACGGAGGGCCATACATATCGTTTAGTTGTATACTCCTATAATGTGGCCATTCTAAAATGCACCCTTTGTTGGCTATGAAAAAGACGTGTGTATACATATCGTTTAGTTGTAGACTCCTATAATGTGGCCATTCTAAAATGCACCCTTTGTTGGCTATGAAAAAGACGTGTGTCTCCCGCTTCACGTTCAGTCGGGACATTGTCGGCTTCAGTGTCGCTACAAACTAGGTTTTGATTTACCGGTCCCCAAGGAGCGTGCGCCGCCTCTTTTCGGCGTCTTCGCAAAGCGGCGAGTATTACACAGTGGCAAGGCGAGAGAGCGACGCGTGGAAGGAGCATTTCAGCACGGCGCGCATCCATCACGCCGGGGCGACGCGGTGGCAACAAGCTGGCGGTCTCGCAGTCGTCACGGTCGCCGCCTGTTCCTAGAATACCACCAACTCCGCGGCTCCCGCCGGGGTTCGCGCCGTGGTTCGCCCGTTCGTCTCCGTTGTTCCACTTGTGCCGCCCCCTGTCGATGGCGAGCATCGACGAGAAATGTCCGTAAATAATGTTTGGGTAACAAGGCTCCACTGGTTCGAAGACTGGGGGAACAGACGCTGGCGGCCTTGCATTCTTTCTTTCGCTTTTTTCCCCTCCTCCTACTCTTCACTTCTCTTTGCCACCTTCTCGTTATGTTCTATGCTCTTCCATGCTCTTCTATGCTATGCTATGGTGTCCTATGCTATGCTTAACAATTGTTATAGCACGAGATCAGAATGATGACAAAGGGACAACAAGAAGACGAGCGCTATTGACTTTTTGACCTACTCCTTTCTATCCTCTTCACCGACACTTTTCTTTCCCGTCTTTTGCGTAATGTATTATGTACATAGCTGTGCTTGCTCGCTTTTGTAGCGTAAGCTATACGCAGGCCGAGGTTGAGCAGTTTCGCGTGGCTTGCGATGAACAGTTCTGCGCAAGCGCGGGGAGAAGTGACGTCATACGGCGCACAGCTGGCGTGCCGGATAAAACCTGGAAGCTCCCGGAGTGACGTGTCAGTAATGGTCTGGCGCTTGACTCGCGGAAGGTCACTCGCTAGTCCGTCCTTCCGTCCATACGTCCGTCTGTCCGTCCATTCATTCGAGGTTCGGCCATCTGTCCGTCCGTCCATTCGTGGCTTTTCCGTCCGTCCACCCGGTCGGTCACCATGCGGCATAACAAAGGTTAACAGTGCGCTACCTGTAAAAGGGGTATCCGTTTCTGTTCTGTTCTGTTCTGTTCTCACTGTTTTGCTGTGGAGAGTTTGAGGTTCATATTGCCTCGCCTACTCTATATCAATAAGTTCTGTGGCAAAAAAAAAAGATTAATATTGAATGGTACCCAAAAATGAACGCACGTTGACTCGCTGGGCGTTAGCCTGCATTCTCTCGCGTTACGACGTGAAGACGGCTCCCGTATTCCACCGTGCAGATATTTTCTATCTGCATTTCTCGCTCGTCGCGGTGGTGTTGTGGTGCTCGACCGCTGATCCGAAGGTCACGGGGTCAAATCCCTATCGCAGCAGCCACATTTTCGGTGGAGGCGAAAATGCTAGATGCCCGCGTGCACATATAGATTAAGGCGCGCTTTGCAGAACACCGGATTGCCGAAATCTCGGGAACCTTCGTTGCGGTGTATGTTAAAATCATGTCGCGCTTTTGGAGCTTGAAACTGCATCAATTATGGTGTGTGTATATTGAATCTTGCCATCCCCTGTTCGCAATTGTTGTTCTCGAGAACAAGAGCGTGAAATTGAAAAAAAAAGCACCGAGAATTGTAAACAGTATTTATGATACATTAGCGCACGCTAGCGCCGACAACTCACAAAAACCCCACAAGTCTGCGTAAGTGTGCGCTCATGTGCGCCATACAAAGTGGCTCTTTTTTTTCCGCTCTTTCTTGTAATAGATTCACTTTCAAGTCGGCGCTGGTGGTTTCCGCTCTTTTTTCTTTGTTCTTGTTTTTCGGCGCCTTGAAGTTATTTCGTCATGTCATGCAAACGCAAGCTTCCGTGCTTCATATGGAACAAAAGACTCTGTTTCAGTATCGCCGTCCAGATTTGAGTCATTTTGGAGATCGGTATCGGCATTTTTCTCGAAACCTGTCGACAAATCTCCTTCAGTAAGGACCTACATATTAGATATGGTAAAGGCCTATTTTCAAATGCCGACGTTAACTGACATTTAGCCCACCTTCTCCCTTCCCCTTCCCGCCCCACTCTGATTTCCTTCACTGCTCTTTGTGCAAGACTACTAAACTTTGTGACTTCGTTTCGCTACAGTTGAGGTTACCTCTGCTGTGCGTGAACTCGGTTCGAGTGGATCGACGCAGACCTCAATCAAGCTCAGCTCGCCAAATAGCGATGCCGAGCGTGTCCCTGCATTAAAGGCTACGCGGAAAGCGTCATGACACCTATGGGCGCAAGGCTTGGGTGGCCATCCTAAATCGAAGCTATATACCGAGTGTATGAATGAAATCTCGTTGGTTTGGCTGAGCCCAGTGAAATACCTTCGTGATGACGACGCGCGTTGTGTGCAGTATGACTTGCATGCATCTTCAACTGTTACCGGAAATGAAAAATGGAAAGCAATGCAAAACAAAGCTGAAGTCTCGAAGATCGGCTTCGCATTCGCGTCGGCGAACTTGTCATTAACCGGTCCGGCAGTTTCCGCGGGAACCCCATGAATACGTCATACGCGACGTCCATCCTCAAATAGGTGATATAGAAGAGGGGCGTTATTCGTGATGTCATTAAAATGTTGGCCAATGCGCCACAGTTTAATATGCGCGTCAGCACTGAAGGATGATGGCACAAAATGGATTGATTTGATTGATTTGTGGGGTTTAAAGTCCCAAAACCACCATATGATTATGAGAGGCGCCGACACAAAATGGGGGTATATATATGCCAGTTTTTCTAGACGATGACAAGGACGACGACGACGACGACGACAACAACAACAACAACAACAACAACAACAACAACAACAACAACAACAACAACAACAACAAACATTTACACCAGCGTGCAGTACAGTTAGTTGCACTCACCAGTCCAGTGAGGAGCGGGGCAACCGCACTGGATAAGTGAAGTGAGTGGCTGGGCACGGTTCGCTGTACTTCTGCAATGGTAACGCTGTGGCCGTATATTGTAATTAGTATACAAAAGGAGGTCCCAAAGACAAAGACTGTATCGGGACCTCCAAATTGCCTGGGGACTTCGGCTTTTTTGTATTGGTTACGGTGAACGTGGCTTCTCAAGAGATAGACGAGTTTCGATCGCTCAACTTTTCCTCAACCCACCCTGTCCCGGACCATGATGTCAGAACAGGTTGAAGAACATCAGACGGTGTGAATTATTCAGGGCCCTGCACCCAGGCGTCTCCCATAGCCACAGTCGCCTAGGGAAGTTAAACCCATAAACCGACGAACCACGCGTGACTTGACGACACTTTAGGTGCCAGCGACTTCTCTACTCTTAGGTCAAATAAAGCGAGGCACACGGACGGAAGAAACATAAAGCGTGACAAATACGCTGGAAAGTTCACGCTATCAGTTCGTCGATCGCGACTCAACTTCTTGAAAAGTGATTCAAATTTGCAAGTGATAACTGCCATGCACGATTCAGTCTCTGCAGAAAAGACGCGCGCGGAGTGATTATCATAATGTGACATGCATTAATGCGCACGAAGGTACGTCGAACACGTAATGACAGATATCTGGGATCGAAGGCACCTATGATTAGCGGAATCGGCATGTATTCAAGCGTGTTCTTCAAGCCCAACGCCTCTTATATCTCTGAGAGTAATGAGCTGAAACAAATAAATAAATAAATAAATAAATAAATAAGGAAACAAAGAAAGAAAAAAAGGAAAAGAAAGAAGAAAGAAAGAAAGAAAAAAAGAAAGAAAGAAAGAAAGAAAGAAAGAAAGAAAGAAAGAAAGAAAGAAAGAAAGAAAGAAAGAAAGAAAGAAAGAAAACATGACTTTCCAATAATAAAGCGTTAACACCGTTCAGATGCAGAGTAGGCCGATTTCCGCAAGGGAGATTTTGCTGGACAAACTCCGTACACCGCACTGCAAGAACAGAGCACATTCACTGCGGCATGTCTGATACTCTCGCACACTTTCTTCTCCTTAACCTCGGCCCCTTCCTCCCGATAGTGGGGACTTGATGGATGGCCCCTTTCTTTCATTCTCGGGCTAGGCATATACAAGTGCAGTTCTATGGTGCATACAGCATATATAGTTCTACGCATTGGTTTAGCACACGGCGCATGACACCACTGCTCTCCACTTTTAAAAAAGCGCGCATCTTTTCAACTATAGTTTAATGAGGTGTTATGCAAACCAGTCGTAATGCGAGATTATGCCCATCTGCAGTTCGCGCTCGCCATTTTATTTTATACACATTTTTTTCTTTTCTTTTCCTGAACTTGCCACTTCATCTTTTAAAATTTACACTGCTCATTCTTGCTTTTTTTTTCCTTCTCGAAATTTGCGTTACGATTCTGAAACATGAATTCGTTTTCATAGCGCTCGCGACGTCGTTTATTACCTTCATCGCACTTTTTGCTTGTCAATGTCTTGACCCAACTCTTTCTTTTGTTGATGCAGTATATATGTTTTCTACTTCCTTCGGTTAGCGTACGGTGTAATAAAGCGTGTTGGCCGGACAGTGCGCGCTGCGAGGATGCATCTTCGAAGGCTCCCAGCTGCGCAAGAATATGGGCCTTTAATCCTTTCAGTGCATGGAAGTATTAGATTGCACGAATTCGTGAATGGTGTACGCAATTTATATCGTTCATCAACTATACTATGAGAATGGGGAAAAAGGGGGGGAAACCAAACGTGCGGGTTATTACTACGCGTTCGACCAGACGTGCCACTAAACTGCCCCTCTTTAACTCGTCTTGATCCCAATAAAAAGCTCGTCGTAATCTCAACAAGCTGTCTCTGTCAGATGTGAACGTATATAAATAAACAAAGAACCTGCACGTGAATTCTCATCAATTAACATAATACCGCCCAATCAAGGTTTCGATTTCGAGAATTTGCTAATAAGGCCTGCTCTTGCCAATGTTCCACACACACACACACGCACGCACGCACACGCACACACACACACGTACATACATACATACATACATACATACATACATACATACATACATACATACATACATACATACATACATACATACATACATACATACATACATACATACATACATACATACATACATACATACATACATACATACATACATACATACATACATACATACATACATACATACATACATACATACATACATACGTAAGTAAGTACGTACGTACGTACATATACGGTACGTTCGTAAATTTTATCACATCGACTCTCGCGATGCTTGGGCTACAGCTGCTTATAACCGTACGTTTTTACTACAAAAGCCTTCCACGAAGGCTATTTATTATCACCCTTAGCTAATCCGATCTTACGTCCACACAGTTTTGAGCCGCTGTTCTCATTCCTCTTTGTTAGACATCAGCGAGGAAGAGAAACCACGTAAAGACACGAAAGAAGCGCGTTATGCTCCACGATTTTCGGCGAACTGTTCCTATAGCTATAGCGCCTTCCGCGTGCGGTCGCGCCTCGAACGTATTACGCAACAGTGGGCGAATGGGCACTACACTCCGTAGCGTACGAGACGTTCGTCTATAGCGTGCGGCTTGCGTCATTAATCAGAGCTCGCATGGGCGCTCGGTGTAACGCGATCGGAGGTGGTAGGACAATCAATACCAATCCCTTTTCATTGAGGCTTCTTCTTACAGAGCACTGCAGTCTCGACTATCTATCCACAGGCCGGATAGATCCCCTCATCCGAACTGTACACATCCCAAGACCTTTCTCCCGCTGCTCTTTTATTTATTTATTTTTTGCCCAGCAGGCCGCGCGGCGAGATGAAAGGGTGGACGCGGCCCTAATCAAATGTTCCGCGCGGGGTGAAATCGCCAGCCGCTTCCCGAACAAGTGTGGCGGACAAATATAGAGGCCTGTTTTATCCTCCCTTTCTCTCTCCGCTGTTCTCTCTATTCGTTTCCAGAAAACAACATCGATGTGCCCAGCTGCTCCAGCCTTCTTGCACTGAGCGGGCAAAAAGCTCGTTGAAAGGCGCAATTCAGCACGGCATAGACGTTCCATGATCAGACGGAGAATAAGTTTTTCCTGTGGAAGCGTCTCTCTGTGATCTTCCCGTCTTACGTTTCGTCGTTTTCTGCGGCGGCTGGCGCAGTCCCAAAGTTGTGTGCCCGACACAAGCGTAGAGAACAAACTGGAACAAATGCATGAGAATAGCGATGCAGTGGACAGTTCGCTTGTATAGGAGTTCACGTTGCAATGGAACGTTCACGTGGGCATACTTATGTTCTACCAATAGTATACGGCTGACACATTTACTTCGTATACAGGCACACATAATTGTTCATCATAGGAACTTATAGAAGGAGCCATAAGTCTCAACCTCTCATGCAGCAATCCAGCCAGAACAGGACAAAACAAAACTGAAAGAGGGGCGCTTGTTTTCCCTTTTCACGACATCCGGCCAACAGGAGGCGCGGCTGTGGAGGCCGGGAGTTGAGCGCAACCGTCCTGATGCTTGTTCAGCTGAGCACCGTAGTCACATACTAGCCGATCTACCGATATGGTATTTCAATCGCTCACCGTGCTTTTATGCTTCGTTTTCACGCTATACACGAAAGCTCAATAGCAAACAAATGCATAAAAAGAAAGGCCTCATTGCCCTTTCACCGTAGTACGAGTATACTCGTATTTCCAAATAGAAGTTACGGTTAAAGTAAGCAAGGTTAGACGATTTTAATAGCGTAGGGTGATGGATTGCTTCTACTATAGCACGAACTGTATAGATTAGTTATGAAAAATATTCTTGAGCAAGGAGTTTCGTTGCAGCCAACGTTTCGACAAGCGGTCTTCTCTTCTTTGAAGCTGCAAATGCCTGCGCTAGTGCATGAATGTGTACGCTTCGTACACTAGCGGTCGGAAAAGAAGAGCCTCCCCCCCCCCCCCCACCCCCCATGCTCAGCCCGCCGTTTATGGCACTTGTCTTCTCCTCCTCCACCTTTATTGTGGTAAAAATAATAATTCATGGGGTTTTACGTCGCATAATCACAGTATTGCCATGGTGCGTCGTGGGCATGAGCAAGCGTGGTGCTCTTCGAAGATAACGAAGACGACTGTGTGTGAAGCGCTACAGTGTGGTCAATCCCCCGTGTGGGTATGAGCCAAGATCTCAGGCGACAAGACAAGACAAGACAAGACAAGACAAGACAAGGCTGCTTAGCCATCTATATTGCCTGCTGAGTCACCGTTGCAGTTCACTGAACCGTCGTCTAAATACACAAAAATACAAGGTCACTTTCTTTGTCTTCATTTTTTTTCTTCAAAAGTTAGCCCTCATGGCCCTATGGCGTTACAGCAGGGGGGTCAGAGCAGTCGCATGAACAATTATTCATTTTCACAGCAGACTTCCTGTTTTAGCGGCAACGCTGTCTTTTCCACAAATAAAGTTTCGTTCTTCTTCTTCTACGGCAGACTTGCATTTCAGACAATGTATTTCACTCTTTAGCGGTTCTAACAAAATGTGATTTTGCAAATATGTTCGCCTTGGCACGCAATTCTTTATTTTGAAAACATGATCAGTTCGAGTGAATGGTAATGGGGATTCCTTTAGGTATTTTTTTTTCTTTTTTCATTACTGTTTTGTTGTTACATATCTAAAAAAAAAAGAACATGAGTCGCAGTTTTTGGCGACGCAACATAAGTACTTGGTCAAATGTAAGATCCAGTAACACAACCTGTTCAAGGACTTTTCATCTCTTCAAGCCCTCAGTCTCTGCTGAACTTTTGTTTCTTTGTGATATTTTATGAAAATTACTATGGGTATTTTGTTTATTTCGATTCCCCAAAGAGAATACTTAGCTAGTTATGTTAAAATTACCGATTGACGAAGCCCGAATCTTTTTTCGACATAGATCGCCATTTTCGCCATTCAAACTTTTATCAAAGTATAATTGAATGGTTTTACCTAAATATTTTAACGGCTAACTACGTATTTTTCCAATCGCTGAAATGAGGCTGAGCTCACCATGGGAAGGCTTATTGATCACGCAGCGCTAATGGTCACAATTGTGACTCTAACCGCCACCGCTGCTTTTGTCTTTGCTTACTGTAAAGCACGTCAACAACGCGCGTGCCGCGATGTAGCTGGTTTGCAGGTGGTTGGGACAGCAGCAGCTGCGGTAGCGGCAAAAAGTGTACTAGTGTTGAAATCCATTTCGTTTGACTCCTTTTTATACACTGACGTGATTGACTCGGGTCACTCCAGCTTGTACGCGTCGTCATCACACGACGTGTTTGACTTGAGGCTATCCTACTACTTCAGATAAGGACAGATAAGGAACAAGTGAGTTCGTCGTTTGTGCTATATGCCGAGTACTGTGAAGTGGTTTAGAGTAAGCATGCTCTGCTTTCACGGCTAAAAAGAAATTATGTGGGTGCTTATGCATCCGCCTGAGATCACACGCATGAGCCTATTTCTGTCTTTCTTTCTTTCTTTCTTTTTGCTTATTCCCTGCGCATTGTATTGATTCTACAATCCGACCCTCTTCTGTCCACGAAAGCCCTCTACAACCGTAGTCTCTGTACCTGGCTCCGGTAACGCGCCGTTGCCGTAACCAGTCTCGGAGGCCACGTTGTACCCAACGTGGCTTCGCAGTGATAGGAAGTATTGCAGTTTACGTGGCTTTGCAGCGCTGCTTCCAAGATCGGCCCACGTTTGACTAAGTGACGACTTCGTGGAATGACGTCATCCTGTGACATGTAGTGCGTAGCCACAAAGACGTGACCCATATTAAATGCGAAGCATTTCTTAGCAAACTTCGATGACTTTGAGCGCATCTATCTATCTATCTATCTATCTATCTATCTATCTATCTATCTATCTATCTATCTATCTATCTATCTATCTATCTATCTATCTATCTATCTATCTGTCTGTCTGTCTGTCTGTCTGTCTGTCTGTCTGTCTGTCTGTCTGTCTGTCTGTCTGTCTGTCTGTCTGTCTGTCTGTCTGTCCATCTGTCTGTCTGTCTGTCTGTCTGTCTGTCTGTCTGTCTGTCTGTCTGTCTGTCTGTGTCTGCCCATGTCTGTCTGTCTGTCTGTCTGTCTGTCTGTCTGTCTGTCTGTCTGTCTGTCTGTCTGTCTGTCTGTCTGTCTGTCTCGCCGCCTACGACTTTTAGCTCTCCTGGCCGTTTCGACAATGGTATCAATATACCAAACTTGGTACGGCATAACATTACTGTATGAAGAACAAACTGACTAGTCATAAAGTGAAAATAATTGCATGTATGTCATGAACGTCATGCATTACATTTCATGGTCCTGCAGACTGCAGCTCTTGCAATGGTTGCATTCACATGGCTTGCTGCAAAACTGGTATGGTATGACATGATTGCATGGTGAACACAAGCGACAGACCCTAACATGAAAATCATGACATGCTTGTCATGTAACCACATGAATACATGTCACTTTCATGATGCGCTCGCGGCCGTTTTGCTAGCGTCACATATACCAAATTTGGTATTACAGTACGTGAATGAATGACGAAGGTATGTGACTGTTGCAAACATGGTAATTATGAAATACGTGTCATGTAACAACATGACACATGCTACGCTCATGATGCACTCACAGCCGTTTCGCTAGTTCCACATGTACCAAACTCGCGCTATTACGCGAAGCGAGCAGATGACATAGATAAATGACACATCCAAACATGACAATCACGA